>NC_142813.1:6378619-6503619 GCF_049724085.1 Artemia sp. Qi Xiang Cuo | reverse complement strand
AGAGAGAGAGAGAGAGAGAGAGAGAGGGGGGGGAGGAAAATGGCGGAGAGGAAGGGAGTTTATTAATTTTCAGAGGTTCAACTTAAAATTTGACTGAAATCATAATGAAAAAACTTCACAATCATAAAAAATTAAATAAACTCTTTGCAGGGCTCAATGATCTATTATGCAGAAAGCACTCGGATAGACCAACGTCAAAACAAGCCCATTTCGTTTATTTATTTTTCGTTTATTTCCAAATAAATGAAACTTGCCTTCACATACAAGACTACCGCTGCAACCAAGACTATATATCACACATAGGAAAAAGACTTCGGCTTATATTAGCCGGATAGTAGCGGCAGTAATATTTGCAACCTAGTAAAGGATATAGTAAAGAATAAGCTTTAGTTGCAATCGACATTTGTAAAGTCGTTGATGGTGTCTTAGGGAGGAACAGCAAGGGGTATTAGCGAAAATGCTTTATTTATTTAAAAGAATGTTTATTTTTTATTTTTGATTACTATGGCTCGTGGTTCTTCCTTTAATAGGTTGCAGCTGCGGCTGCAACCATAATTATTAGACACTAACCTTATGGAAAATATATATCAATTAAAATAAAATCAATTTTTGATAAAAATAAAAACAAAAAAAAACTGCATTTTCAATTACAGATGATGATCGTGGTCGCAGCAGTAGCTGCAATCGTGGTTTCCTGGTTGCAAAGAAAATAATTGAAGGAAAATAAAGGAAAAATAATAAACAAGAAAAAATAAATAGAAAAAGTCAGGTAAAATTTAGACTATAATTAAGATGTATATAACTGTTACTATAAGATTTATTATAGAATGATTTAAGTAAAATAATGTTATGCAAAAAAATAATGTCAGTTCAAAATCTCTAAAATTACTATATAAAATACAAAATTTTATAGTGCTTTAGCAACAATTGTACTTTTTGAATTGAAATTAGAAAAGTACCTGCAAATTTAAAAAATAATTTTTATTTCAAACGCTTTTAGTTTTTAAAATACTGAATGTGATCAATCCCTCACCATTCACAAAAGTGTATGGTGACAATTTCTTTACTTCAATTGACCTTCTTCTAGAGTTAAAAAAGGAGCACTTAGCACGGGTACTATCAAGGCGGAAAGGATCCGAAGTGTGCCACTCGACACCGAGAAAGACCAGAAGAGAAAAGGAAGAGACAGCTTTTCTGACGTAATTGGGGGGGGGGGGAGATGAATTCGCATTGGCACCCTGGTTAGATAGCAGTAGCGTTCAGGTAACTTCAAGACATGTGGGTGGAGGTGAGGTAAGCAAAGCGAACAGACTGCAAATAAACAAACTACAGGTAAGCAAAGTGAACAGACTGCAAAGAAACAGACTACAGGTAAGCAAAGTGAACAGACTGCAAAGAAACAGACTACAGGTAAGCAAAGTAAACAGACTGCTAAGAAACAAGACTACAGGTAAGGAAAGTGGACAGACTGCTAAGAAACAGACTCCAGGTAAGCAAAGTGAACAGACTGCAAAGAAACAGACTACAGGTAAGCAAAGTGAACATACTAAAAAGAAACAGACTACACGTAATCAAAGTGAACAGACTACAAAGAAACAGACTACAGGTAAGCAAAGTGAACAGACTGCAAAGAAACAGACTACAGGTAAGCAAAGTGAACAGACAGTCAAAGGCTGCAAAGAAAAAGAAATCGCACGACCACAGATTGTCAAGGATAAACCAGGAGTATGGGTGGGTTCGACACAATACATCAGCTTGTCTTGTTACAGGAGATTGATCCGATCAAAAAGTCGACCCTCAGAATGGTTTTCCACATGGTGGATGTTGCTGTTTGTAACTCATGGCTAGAATACATGGGTGACTGTGATCGACTGGAAATCAGCAACAAAAGCCTCCTTGACCTACTTTCCTTTAGCCTTGACGTTGCACAGGATCTCATCAACAATGCTGTTCCTGGTAACAAGCGAGGCAAGGTCAAGGACTTCACGTGACTTGGAATATTATAAAATAGAGGAAGATCTTAGCGAGTCGTCTAAGAAAAGGAACAGGGTTTTTGTGCGCCCCGGACGGAACGCTCGGTTTGACCAGATAAGTCACTGGCCAGAAAAGATTGATAAGCACAACTGTTGCAAGAACTCAACATATATTATGAAAACTCGCACAATGTGTTCGAAATGTAAAATTCCTCTGTATAATGTCAATGGGCGCAATTATTTTGGTGAATTTTACGCTAAGTGATTAGTTGTATGCTTATTCAGCACTTGCCTTTTGTACGCTTTTTACCTAAAACAGAGCCGATTTTGATCCAGCCAAGCACACTGTCTTTGATTGAGAACATCGCAAAAAACAGGGTTGTCATCATAGGTTCAGTTAGAAAGTTTACCCCTTGATTTTAGCTATGTACCATTAACCCAACAAGATTTCAGATTTTTTTTTCTGAGGGAGAAAAATCGTGCGTGAAGGGGTTAGGGCCAAATAAAATCGGGTCGTCCACGATTAAGGTGGGAGAAGAAAATAGAAAAAAAACATCTAAAGGAAAATGGAAGGAAATGAAAACCACATTTATAAAAACATTAAAAAAAAAAATTATGCATTGGAACATTCACTTTACAAAACCTTGACGCATTCCTTCCTGAGTTAAGTATATATTTTGTTATACTTAACCCAGGATAAGTATATATGTGTTGGGTAAGTATATATTTAGGGGGATGACAGCGCCCACTTTACTGTAGAAAATCATTGTCTGTACAGTCTATGCATTTGTATAATCATACAAATGCAATGTAATATATCAGGTATATTTGTATATCAGGTTTTCCGTTTTTTGCTATTTTTTTTATGGCAGTATAAAGTTCAAATAGATTATCATTATAAAGAATATTATTATTACTAGTAATTATTAATATTATTATTCATAATAAAGAAGCTTTATTATCATAAAGTTGAAATAGAAAGTTCAAATAGAATATAAAAAGTAGTTTTTTATTATTTTTTATTAGGGAAGGGGGGAATTAAGAACTTTAGTTATATCATAAAACAAGCATACCTATTCAAAAAGCACCAGTATTCATGAAGGTACGAATATCAGCCATTTCTAGTTCCCTTATTACCTCCTTTGTTTCCATTTTCTCCTTAATTTTCAGGACGATTAGACAGAAAAAAAGTAAACAAAACATAAACCTAAACGGTCAAAACCTAACGGTCAAACATAAACCTAACGGTATAATTTTCCTTAATTTCCTTAAAACTGTATAATTTTCCTTAATTTTCAGGACGATTAGACAGAAAAAAAGTAAACAAAACATAACTCTAAATGGTCAAAACCTAACTGTCAAACATAAACATAACGGTCAAACATAAACCTAACGGTATAATTTTCCTTAATTTTCAGGACGATTAAACAGAAAAAAAGTAAACAAAACATAACTCTAAACGGTCAAAACCTAACGGTCAAACATAAACCTAACGGTCAAACATAAACCTAACGTTATAATTTTCCTTAATTTACTTAAAACTGTATAATTTTCCTTAATTTTCAGGACGATTATACAGAAAAAAAGTAAACAAAACATAACTCTAAACGGTCAAAACCTAACGGTCAAACATAAACATAACGGTCAAACATAAACCTAACGGTATAATTTTCCTTAATTTTCAGGACGATTAAACAGAAAAAAAGTAAACAAAACATAACTCTAAACGGTCAAAACCTAACGGTCAAACATAAACCTAACGGTCAAACATAAACCTAACCGTATAATTTTCCTTAATTTCCTTAAAACGGTATAATTTTCCTTAATTTTCAGGACGATTAGACAGAAAAAAAGTAAACAAAACATAACTCTAAACGGTCAAAACCTAACGGTCAAACATAAACATAACGGTCAAACATAAACCTAACGGTATAATTTTCCTTAATTTTCAGGACGATTAGACAGAAAAAAATTAAACAAAACATAACTCTAAACGGTCAAAACCTAACGGTCAAACATAAACCTAACGGTCAAACATAAACCTAACCGTATAATTTTCCTTAATTTCCTTAAAACGGTATAATTTTCCTTAATTTTCAGGACGATTAGACAGAAAAAAAGTAAACAAAACATAACTCTAAACGGTCAAAACCTAACGGTCAAACCTAAACATAACGGTCAAACATAAACCTAAACGGTCAGAAACACAAGTGTCAAACGTCATAAAACATAAATGTTTATCGCTCGCGGATCAGTAAACATGACAGTACGAATATCAGCCATTTTCAGTTCCTTTATTAATTCCTTTGCTTCCATTTTCTCCCTTTTTCCGTGAGATTCAGATAAAAAAAAAGCCAAATAAACATAACTGTCAAATGTCATAAACAGACTGTCAAACGACTAGAACACAACTGTCAAAGGTCATAAAACATAAATGTTTATCGCGCGCGGATCAGTAAACATGACAGTACGAATATCAGCCATTTTCAGTTCTTTTATTAATTCCTTTGCTTCCATTTTCTCCCTTTTTCCGTAAGATTCAGATAAAAAAAAGCCAAATAAACATAACTGTCAAATGTCATAAACAGACTGTCAAACGACTAGAACACAACTGTCAAAGGTCATAAAAAAAGGGTTTACCCAACACAGACCAGCAAACATACAATATGAATATCAGCCATTTTCAGTTCCATTATTAACTGCTTCGCTTCCATTTTCTCCCTTTTTCCATAAGAATCAGAGAAAAAAAAGCCAATTAAACATTACTGTCGAAGGTCATAGACAGAACTGTCAAATGGCTGAAACATAAGTGTCAAATGTCACAAACATAACCGTTTATCCAGAACGTACCTGTAATCATGACAGTGCGAATATCAGCCATTTCTAGTTCTTTTATTACTTCCTTTGTCTCCATTTTCTCCCTATTTTCCATAATAATCAGACCAAGAAAGGTCAAATTCTCTTCAAATTCTTCACGCTGCATTTTTTGCACTTTGACATAGTTCTTTTTCACTGACCGATGTGCCATTGCTATAATACGATAACCTTTTTGAGCATACCCACTTAAGGTTTGATGAAAGTTCTTCGGAACTGCAAAAACAAACATTAATAACTTTAGCAACCAATCAAACTCTAGACGAAAGTAGTGAATAAGCTAATTTATGGCAGAAAACGGTATTTAACGAATTAATACGATATAACACGATTACCTTACTGAGCATACCCACTTAAGGTTTGATGAAAGTTCTTCAGAACTTCAAAATAAACATTAATAACTATAGCAACCAATCAAACTCTAGACGAAAGAAGTGAATAAGCTAATTTATGGCAGAAAACGGTATTTAACGAATTAATACGATATAACACGATTACCTTATTGAGCATACCCACTTAAGGTTTGATGAAAGTTCTTCAGAACTGCAAAACAAACATTACTAACTTTAGCAACCAATCAAACTCTAGACGAAAGTAGTGAATAAGCTAATTTATGGCAGAAAACGGTATTTAACGAATTAATACGATATAACACGATTACCTTACTGAGCATACCCACTTAAGGTTTGATGAAAGTTCTTCAGAACTGCAAAATAAACATTAATAACTTTAGCAACCACTCAAACTCTAGACGAAAGTAGTGAATAAGCTAATTTATGGCAGAAAACGGTATTTAACGAATTAATACGATATAACACGATTACCTTACTGAGCATACCCACTTAAGGTTTGATGAAAGTTCTTCTTAACTGCAAAACAAACATTACTAACTTTAGCAACCAATCAAACTCTAGACGAAAGTAGTGAATAAGCTAATTTATGGCAGAAAACGGTATTTAACGAATTAATACGATATAACACGATTACCTTATTGAGCATACCCACTTAAGGTTTTATGAAAGTTCTTCAGAACTGCAAAATAAACATTAATAACGTTAGCAACCACTCAAACACTATACGAAAGAAGTGAATAAGCTAATTTATGTCAGAAAACGTTATTTAACGAAGTAATACGATATAACACGATTACCTTACTTAGCATACCCACTTAAGGTTTGATGAAAGTTCTTGAGAACTACAAAACAAACATTAATAACTTTAGAAACCAATCAAACTCTAGACGAAAGAAGTGAATAAGCTAATTTATGGCAGAAAACGGTATTTAACGAATTAATACGATATAACACGATTACCTTATTGAGCATACCCACTTAAGGTTTGATGAAAGTTCTTCGGAACTGCAAAATAAACATTAATAACTTTAGCAACCAATCAAACTCTAGACGAAAGTAGTGAATAAGCTAATTTATGGCAGAAAACGGTATTTAACGAATTAATACGATATAACACGATTACCTTATTGAGCATACCCACTTAAGGTTTGATGAAAGTTCTTCGGAACTGCAAAATAAACATTACTAACTTTAGCAACCAATCAAACTCTAGACGAAAGTAGTGAATAAGCTAATTTATGACAGAAAACGGTATTTAACGAATTAATACGATATAACACGATTACCTTATTGAGCATACCCACTTAATGTTTGATGAAATTTCTTCGGAACTTCAAAAACAAACATTAATAACTATAGCAACCAATCAAACTCTAGACGAAAGTAGTGAATAAGCTAATTTATGACAGAAAACGGTATTTAACGAATTAATACGATATAACACGATTACCTTATTGAGCATACCCACTTAAGGTTTGATGAAAGTTCTTCGGAACTGCAAAAACAAACATTAATAACTTTAGCAACCACTCAAACTCTCGACGAAAGTAGTGAATAAGCTAATTTATGACAGAAAACGGTATTTAACGAATTAATACGATATAACACGATTACCTTATTGAGCATACCCACTTAAGGTTTGATGAAAGTTCTTCGGAACTGCAAAAACAAACATTAATAACTATAGCAACCAATCAAACTCTCGCCGAAAGTAGTGAATAAGCTAATTTATGACAGAAAACGGTATTTAACGAATTAATACGATATAACACGATTACCTTATTGAGCATACCCAATTAAGGTTTGATGAAAGTTCTTCGGAACTGTAAAAACAAACATTACTAACTTTAACAACCAATCAAACTCTCGACAAAAATCGTGAATAAAACGAAGTTATGACAGAAAACGGTAATTAACGAATTCAACGAATGACGAAAACGGTATTTAACAAAGTCAACGAGTGTGAGTTTTGAAAACCGAGACTTTTCAGTGGTCCTATAATACCAACGAACGTGTCAATAGAGTCAACGCAATAGCGCTGACTTAGCAAAGGGTGATGTGTCTCCAATATAATATTCTTAATTTCCCCAGCCACTTTGTATAGAAAGGATGATCGTAGAGTAGAAATTATGAATTTTTTTGGAAATGGGAAATTTTAGGGCCTTTTCAAAGGACCAAAAGTGATTTGAGGGCAAACAGCCCCTCCCCTGCCATTTCCGTCTTCAGGAACCCTTGTAACACTTCATTGGTATTAAATCGATTTTGAAACAGCCACTTTGTCTAGCATTGTTGAAAAATCTAATAAGTTTGCTACCGGAGTCGACACGACGCCTCAGTCCCATGAGTAATGATCCTAGTTTATGCACATTTGCTCAAAAAACAAAGTTTTTCTGATAGGAATAAACTGTGAAGTCGACCTAAAAGGAACGAAAACGAATAATTCTGAAAAAATGAAAACATAAAATCAACTAAAAATTACAGGATAATCTTTATACTGCTACTACTACTAACAACTCACCGCAGCACCAAGCCACATGGGGACAACACAACCACATACGCTCCTCCTCCATCCCAATCTATTCAAAGCCTCGCTCTTTACATCCTACCAGGAAGCTCCCGCTTCCCTTAAATCTTTCCTTGTGACTTCCTCCCACCCCAACCGAGGGTGACCTGCTTTCTGTTTAGCCATAGACGGTTGGTCCAAACAATTTTTGGCAATCTGTCGTCCTTCATCCGAAGAACACGCCTAGCCATCTCAGCCTTTCTCTCATTATAGCTCTAGAAAGCGGGATTGAAGAACACTTCTTTTTTTTCGAAGTGGCCTGGTCTAAAGAAAAAAAAAATAATAATAATACATCGTGCCAAAATCGTTCTTTACTTAGGCAGCGCTATTGCACTGCCTATGAACACTTTTCGGACAGCCAACTGTTTGAAATACGGTCAGTCAGTCGGGTACCCCCCCCCCAAAAAAAAATTAGTAGATAATTTCTCTAGCAAACATCTATCAAATCTTCCTCCATTCCTCGGAGCGCCCATGCTTCAGAACCATATTTGACCACTGTAATCACTGTAGCTTCTAACATTCTAATCTTGGCTCGCAGACTTATCTTCCTATTCTTTCAAACTTTTTTCAACTGTGAAAAAAAGTTTTGGGTTTTGGGTATTCTACTTTTAACGTCTTCACTGCACCTAACGTCTTGCACCCATCCACCAGGTCCTTTAAGGAGTAGGAAAATCTTCCAGAAAATAAAAGACTCATTTATCAGGCTTTCAATAGTCTTTCACTGGCCATGGTATTGGTAACTTTCTCCACATAATTTAAATTCTCTAAGAAATTCAAGCAAGCTTAGTTAAACAGTTCGTGGTAACGAGCTGTAAGTGAGGATCGACTCGGCTCAATAGTAACGAAAAATCTAAAAAACGGAATTTTGATACCAATAGATACATCAAAAGAATCGGATTTTTATGCTGACATGGAGGATATTTTCATGGGGAAAGGGACATTTCTATGAAGGGGGTGCCGGATTTCCCAGCATTATTTAAAAACGACCAGAAATTAAATTAAAAGTTTTTTCAACTGAAAATAAGGAGCAACATTAAAACTTAAAACGAACAGAAATTATTACGTATATGAGAGGGTTCGCCCCCTAGTCAATATCTCGCTCTTTACTCTAAAGTTTTTTTTTTAATACTTTCAAAAGAGCTATATATTCTAATTAAACGGCCTTTGTGATTCAGAGGTCATTCTTATAGAATTGTAACACAATTCGAACTTTAGCGTAAAGAGCAAGGTATTGACTAGGCGAACCCCCACATATACATAATAATTTCTGTTCCGTTTTAATGTTGCTCCTTACTTTCAGTTGAAAAAAATTGTTTGTTTGTTATATTCAATTTTCAGCAAAATTCTATAGTTTAAAGCTTAAGCTCCAATATTGTGAGTCCGTTTATTTGAGTTTTGCTGACTTATGCTCTCTACTCGCTCTTTACTTCCATAAGAAAAATTTGTTTATTTTAAATGGCTTTAGAAAAATTTCATTTTATTTAATCTACATAATAAACCTTACAAAAATATCTTATCTACTTTATATACTGAGCAAAAATTTAATTTTCTTTAATCTACATAATAAACCTTTCAAAAATATCTTATTTATTTTATATACTTATATACACCGAACAGCGAACCAAACGGACTGATCATTCCTTGAGCAACTGTTTTGTAAACCACTATCATCTTATCCCCCCTCCCCTAATGGGCACTTGAACATATATAGTAATACAAAAATAAATAGAACTCTTGAAACTGAAAAATGTATAAAAAGACGAAGTTTGTCGAAGTTCACCATAGCTCAGTTAGACCCCGGCGCCACGCCAGCGCATCGACCGAGCACTACCAAGGAAAGGCCCGGTTGACCGCCACCGAAGTGTCGCAACGCCGCTGGCGCGCCGCACGCGCGCCCCCACCAGTAGAGGCGGTGGCGTTCGGTTGAATTTGAATTAATTTTTCGGCAAGTCTTTTTTGCGTCAACCGCAAAGTCGGAGCTTTTTTTCTTGTGTGGTTAAGTATTTCGATTTTTCTGATTAGAAATCAAGCAGGGCTTGCACTATCCTCGAATTCGGGGATTTGACCGAAATATATGTGTCACCCCCAAAAAAAATTCGGTTCCCCGAAAATCACCCAACCACGGTGCCACCCCTAGTGATTTATCACTGGTAACTATCCCTGCCAAATATTACTTTGTATACCATAATTCTTCACTACTATCTTGTTCGTTAATTTTCGTCTCTTGTGTTACTTCGTATATAAACCAGACAGATACAATTGCAATATAGACGGGTCTTCATATGCTGACCAAAGTATCGTGTTTATGAAATTAAATAATAAAAAAAAGTTTTTTAACTGAAAGTAAGGAGCGACATTAAAAATTAAATCGAACAGCAACCATTCCGTATATGAAAGGGGCTGTCCCCTCCTCAACGTCTCGCTTTTTACGCTAAATTTTAATTATTGTTTTAAAAAGTAGTGGTGACTAAGAGTCAAACTTTAGTGTAAAGAGTGATGCGTTAAGGAGGGGACAGCCCCTTTCATATACGGAATAATTGCTGTTAGTTTTAAGTTTTAATGTCGCTACTTACTTTCAGTTTATAAAAAACTTGATTTTTATTTAATTTCTTAACGTTTTTCAACTAATGCAGGTTCAATTTTGGCTCACCATGCATGAAAAAATAAAACACGATTTGCATATTACTTTTGGCAGATTTATTCCAGATATGAAGGGTCGCCCCTCCTCAATACCTTGCTCTTTACGCTAAAGATGTTAGCACTTTTCTGGCTCACCCTCCATGAAATATATTCCTCCCCCTCAGGGAACTCCTTCGTGGAAATTCCATCCAACGTAAAGTGCGCCCCCCGTCAAATTCCTTTCAGACAGTTTCTTCCTCACTGAGAATACCCCCCCCCTCTCTCTCTGTAAATTTGCTTGTGGACGATTCACTCTGAAAAATTCTCCTTAGTATTTTTTCGTTGGAATAAGACTTTAATCTATAATTAGTTTCTCGGTTACTCCAGAAATGCCCCCTTCCATGGAAATTATTTCCCAGAAAACAGAACTTGAGGAAAAAGCCCTCGGATAATCCCCCCAGAACATCTACATAAAAAAATTTGGAAAAGAGAATGTACGACAATTAAAAAAGAATTTCGTATGGTAATTCTGTCCAAACCCCCCAGTGTACTATTTCCCTAGAATATTCACTTATCAGAAATTTCCCTCCCAAAGGAAGATTCTACTCTTAGAAATCCAGCACCAGCACATCCCCCCCTAACCCCCAAAAAATGGCTATATATTTCCAAATAATAGATACTATACATAAACAATGGGCAAAGTTCACAACTTGCAGCCCTTCCCCCGGGGACTGTGGCGAGTCATTTTACACCTAAAGACATAGTTATAAGATTTTTCGAATATGCTGAAGAAAATGCTTATCTCAAAATTTTGATCCGGTGACTTAGGGAAAAAAATGAGTTTGGGAGGGGGCCTAGTTGCCCTCCAATTGTCTTGATCACTTAAAAGGGCACTAGAACTTCTGATTTTCGTTCGAATGAACCTTCTCGCGATATTTTAGGACCACTGGGTCGATACGGTCACCCCTGGGAAGAAAAAAAAACAACAAATAAATAAAAGCGCATCCGTGATCTTTCTTCAAAATTCCAAATTTTTGCATATAGGAGCTTTAAATCTATACAATAGAGCTATCTGATATGCTGAATCTGACGGTGTGATTTTCATTAAGATTCTATGACCTTAGTTCCCCACCTTTTTCGAAAACAAGGCAAATATTCTCAGGCTCGTAACTTTTGATCGGCAATACTAAACTTGATGAAATTTATATATTTGAAATCAACATAAAATCCGATCCGTTTTGTGTGTACTCCCCTTTAATTAGATTCCTTGAATCTTATTGAATGCCACGGCAAATCTATTATCTATTATTTCAACTATTATGCAAGGGTTCTAAAATGCCACAACCATTTCGTTTCTACCAGATTTCTACTTCTCTTGATGAATAACAAAGAAGACCAGCGTCCAGCCAGCGACTTGCGAAGTTTTTAACTCATGAATAGGCCCGAAGGGGGGGGGAGGGGATTTTGGAAGGGGGGGAATCTTATATACAGCTTTTAAATAGTTTTCAGCCAATTGGCTATCTCCGAATTTTAGATCAATTATTTTATGGCCCTATTTAGCCAACTATTTTTTTGTGGGAACAACTGGTACTTTGTTGTAGCGTGATTTTTTTTCATTACTTAAAGAAACCCTAGAAACATAAATTTCTTATCAAATGAGCACCGTTGTGATTGGCTATGATCTTTGATCGAGACGCGATAGTTGTACTACCCTCATACACTAAAATGCGATTTCCAAGACAGTGAACGGTAAACCAGAAGTTAAGAGTTTTAAACCAAAACCAAGCCAAGGCTAGGTGAAATGTTACTGCAAATACGACCAATGTACAACACCTACGGAGAAACGCTTGTGTTATGTCTCAAGGTAAAACAAAAGTTGTATATCCCATATCACGTCTGAAGTTTTTCACGGAAGTATACAACTACCGTGTATGGACTGACTATAAAATGGATAAATTGAAGACTACTTTTACGGATCTTTATATGTGCGCCATTTTTTTTTTTTTTTTTTTTTTTTTTACAATGTGACAGCCCATGGATCCCGCGATTATAAACTGTTTGTAAGAATATCGCTTTGCGAAACTGAAGACACACCATAACAAATAACAAGTTCATAAGCTGATATGACACTTACTCCTAGTCACAAATACCCAATAAACTATCAGATTGGAGTTATAGCCTCCCCCTCACCTAAAGACATAACTAAAATCCAACTTGCTTCGCGACCAAGTCTAATTGAGTACCCCCTCAACTAAAGACATGACTAAAACCCAACTTGCTTCGCGACCAAATTTAATTGAGCCCAACTTGCTTCACGACCACATTAAATTGAGCACCCTCTCACCTAAAGACACAACTAAAACCCAACTTGCTACACGACCAAATTTAGTTGAGCACCCCCTCACCTAAAGACAAAACTAAAACCCAACTTGCTTCGCGACCAAATTTAATTGAACACCCCTCACCTAAATACACAATTAAAACCCAACTTCCTTCGCGACCAAATTTAATTGAGTCCCCCTCACCTAAAGACATAACTAAAACCCAACTTACTTCGCGACCAAATTTAATTGAGCCCAACTTGCTTCACGACCGCATTAAATTGAGCACCCTCTCACCTAAAGACACAACTAAAACAAAACTTGCAACACGACCAAATTTAGTTGAGTACCCTCTCACCTAAAGACAAAACAAAACCCAACTTCCTTCGCGACCTAATTTAATTGAGTCCCCCTCACCTAAAGACATAGATAAAACCCAACTTGCTTCGCGATCAAGTTTAATTGAGCACCCTTTCACCTAAAGACATAACTAAAACCCAACTTTCTTCGCGACCAAATTTAATTGAGCACCCCCTCACCTAAAGACATAACTAAAACACAACGTTCTTCGCAACCAAATTTAATTGAGCACCCCCTCACCTAAAGACATAACTAAAACCCAACGTTCTTCGCGACCAAATTTAATTGAGCACCCCCTCACCTAAAGACATAACTAAAACCCAACGTTCTTCGCGACCAAATTTAATTGAGCACCCCCTCACCTAAAGACCTAACTAAAACCAAACGTTCTTCGCGACCAAATTTAATTGAGCACCCCCTCACCTAAAGACATAACTAAAACCCAACGTTCTTCGCGACCAAATTTAATTGAGCACCCCCTCACCTAAAGACATAACTAAAACCCAACGTTCTTCGCGACCAAATTTAATTGAGCACCCCCTCACCTAAAGACATAACTAAAACCAAACGTTCTTCGCGACCAAATTTAATTGAGCACCTATTAGCTTTTTTTTAATAAACGTAAAAGTACCCTTCCCTAACAGAGGTTTGATCGAGTCTGGGTACTCGAAATCACAACCGTAGCTCCTGACCAGGTGATGTTGAATAAATTCTACCAAGCACTTAGGTTGACAATAAACTTACCCCCCCCCACTCTAAACACACTGGCCAAATCAGTTGCGGAGCCCAAAAGGCGAACCATGAGTATATTCTTAATTTTGATCAAATTTGAGTTGGATCCAACATCCCCTTCTGGTAAACGTACTCAATAAAATAAACTTAGGCCACTCATCTTCTAAAAAAAGTTGAAACCAATCCTGAGGTCTGAAAAGGCCTAACTAAAACATTAATTGTTACTTCTGAAAAAAGTTTGGCTGAAATCTAAGAACGACCTTTCGTAGATACCCTCAAGTAGAGTTTAGGCACTCCTTATAGCCCCCCCCCTCAAAGAGACCAGATTGGTATTAGGACACCGATAAACACAACTTGGACACTGGCACCCGTCCCCCTCCCCCATTAGGTTAGATCGAGATCAAATAAACTCACATAGTAGACGTCCTTATGACAAGATATTAGGGATAACCCTTTCTTTCCCTCAGGAGAAGTTTAATTAGGTCCATATCTCCAAAGGGCATTACTATGAAACTTCTCTTAACTAGCAAAAAATATTAGGTAATTTGGAGATATGGAGATTTGGAGATATCTCCAAAGGGCATTACTATGAAACTTCTCTTAACTAGCAAAAAATATTCGGTAATTTGGAGATATGGAGATTTGGAGATATCTCCAAAGGGCATTACTATGAAACTTCTCTTAACTATCAAAAAATATTCGGTAATTTGGAGATATGGAGATTTGGAGATATCTCCAAAGGTCATTACTATGAAACTTCTCTTAACTAGCAAAAAATATTAGGTAATTTGGAGATATGGAGATTTGGAGATATCTCCAAAGGGCATTACTACGAAACTTCTCTTAACTAGCAAAAAATATTCGGTAATTTGGAGATATGGAGATATCTCCAAAGGGCATTACTATGAAACTTCTCTTAAGTAGCAAAAAATATTCGGTAATTTGGAGATATGGAGATTTGGAGATATCTCCAAAGGGGATTACTATGAAACTTCTCTTAACTAGCAAAAAATATGAGGGAATTTGGAGATATGGAGATTTGGAGATATCTCCAAAGGGGATTACTATGAAACTTCTCTTAACTAGCAAAAAATATTAGGTAATTTGGAGATATGGAGATTTGGAGATATCTCCAAAGGGGATTACTATGAAACTTCTCTTAACTAGCAAAAAATATTAGGTAATTTGGAGATATGGAGATTTGGAGATATCTCCAAAGGGGATTACTATGAAACTTCTCTTAACTAGCAAAAAATATTCGGTAATTTGGAGATATGGAGATTTGGAGATATCTCCAAAGGGCATTACTATGAAACTTCTCTTAAGTAGCAAAAAATATTCGGTAATTTGGAGATATGGAGATTTGGAGATATCTCCAAAGGGCATTACTATGAAACTTCTCTTAACTAGCAAAAAAATATTCGGTAATTTGGAGATATTTTCATTACTGAGCTACGAACTAGGTGAAAATACCACTCGATGCTTTTTTTTATGCTCTTTCAAGTTTAATAATCATTTACTCGGAAATTCAATTTTAAGCCCTTTATTGACCCTTAAAGATGAAATTTTAAGCCCTTTATTGACCCTTAAAGATGAAACATTTTTCTTTTATTTTTGGCTATAGAAAAGAGTTAAAACAACAATTCTTACTTCATAATAGGCAGAATAATTGTAATTAATACATACATTTCATAAACAATTCCATTACACTTTACCCTCAACCCCTCCCCCTAACATGCAAATATATAGCCCGAATTATATATTTCCCATGTGTTTTCTAGATCTTGATTTTGTCACATTTGATTGAATTTACGGGTACAGGGTTTTAAGCATGAGTTATACTATAGGCTTAAAGAAAACAAAGCGATTTTCAAAAGATTTATGAAATTGTTTATTCAATTGGATCATGATGAATTAATGCCTATGGATTATATAATTCTAAAAAATCAAATTATAATTAAATAGTAAGTTTTTAACCAATATTTTAACCCTTTTCTATAGCCAAAAATAAGAGAAAAACCACTTTTTGAGGCTTAACGACGCCTTCTTGAATGTCTGAAGACAATCAGGGTCCTTGTCCCTCTACCCCCAGAAGCAAAAAATAAGACACTAGATTTTATTTGCCTCCAGGTTCGGTTGGAGCCTGACGTTTCCTTTGATATAACAATTACAATTATTCAGGGTCTTCCCTTTCCCTGTTCCCTACAGAGATTAAACGGTCCCAAAGACCTGAAAAGCACTATTTATACTAAGTTTGGTTTAAACGTGACTATTGCCAAATATAGTGAAATATATAATAGCATTATTATAGTATAGTTCATAAATAACGACGAAGACTACACTGCTTTTCCATCATAAACAATAAGTAGAAACAACAGGGAAATTTTTTATACAAGACAGTGGAACGCAACTTTTAAATGAAAATTTCGACCCTATATCAAAGGGCCGTACTCAGCAAAACAAACGAAGAGAAAAAAACAATATAAAAGAAACTTACATTAAAATTCGATCCTTAAAACAGAAAAGTTTTTTTTTTAATTTTCAAAACAGCCCTAATATCATTACTTCAAGGAAGTTCAACCAGGACTGGTACACCAAGCGAAGTGGGAGAAAGAACAACTCATTCAAATGGAATAAAAATACTTACAGACAAGCTTTTAAAGCTAATCTCGCCTTCTTGGCAGCCAGCCTAGATGTTCTATTCGTAACAGGATGAGTGGAATTATTAACTGGGTTTTTAATATAATTAGTTAAATCATTTCTAATTAAATTTGTGTATAGGGCATTAAGCGAATATTCCCCCAAATCTCTATTTAAAGAAATATTAGTGTTTGTTTTGATTTTAATATCAATTGCCTCTCGAACAACCTGTTTTATGCTTAAATAATTGCTAATAAGGCAAGTTTTTTCAAAACGCATTTTATGGCTAGGATTATCATAGATATGACTGCTTAACGCAGAATCAAAAGAAATATTTTTTACTATTAGAATTATTAATATAATTCTGCTAATAGAATTATTAATTATAACCGAATTAAAGAATCTAAAACAAAATGGCAAAATCACCCCACAATTGTATAATAAATTTCCCCCCGAGGTAGCTTTTGCCCAAAGTTTTACGGTTTACCGAAATTACGTAAGCAAGGTATTCAATGTGAATACCTAAGGGTCTTTTACAATGTGAAGTTCCCGCCAAGCCCTCAAATATAATTTACCTTCCATATATTCCAAAAGTCACTACAAGTTTAAAAAAGTTTGCACACAAAATAATTTTTATGTCGTATTTATAAATAATTTCAAAATAATGAATTTCTTAAATTCTGGTAAAGATATAACCCCAGTTACTCGCCAAAGAGGGGTTTATCAAATACCATGTGACTGTGGCAACTTTTATGTTGGTAGAACCCATCGAAATTTAGAAAAACGCCTACAACAACACAAACTAGACATAACTAATGCTTTAAATTCTAATAGTACAAATATTTCTTTTGATTCTGCTTTAAGCAATCACATCTTTGATAACCCTAGCCATAAAAAAAAAAAAAAAGAAAAAAATCTATCCTTTTGGAGTTTACTATACAAGATACGAACAGACAAGAAGAGTGGTCTGTGGTCTAAGGAAGTAAATTTTCCCTCCGGCCAAGTGCTCTGCTGCTCCTACGGCCAGGAAGAGGAGGGTGCTAAGATCTGCTGGCACCCTCCGGCCAAGTGCTTTTCTGCTCATACGGCCAGGAAGAGGAGGGTGCTAAGCTCTGCTGGAACCCTCTGGACAAGTGCTCTGCTGCTCATACGGCCAGAAGGAGGAGGGTGCTAAGCTCTGCTGGCACCCTCCGGCCAAGTTCTCTGCTGCTCATACGGCCAGGAGGAGGATGGTTCTAAGCTCTGCTGGCCAAGTGCTTCACTGATATGTTGATTCAAACATTGATAAACAAAAATAGCTAGTTTGTATTCTCTTAAACTCTATAGCTTCGTAAAGCCTATTTTTCAAATTTAAGTTGAACCACAAGAAAAATACTGTTATTCTAAGAATTATGAAATTATTATTGGTGGTGAGAAAATAGGTAGATTCACACAAACTAGTCCGTGAATAGTGTTGATCCTGCTTTAAGCCAAAACAGAATGTCAACTAACCAGTTTCTGGAGCGCAGAGCCTCATTATTGTCTCTGGTGATCCTTTGCAGAAGAAGTCGAAGAGGGGCTGATTTAACGTTCTAGTAACGACTCCGCTTCGTTGGATGCTGGATGCAAATGGGAATATCTTTACTATACCAATAACATGTTCACTATTCGATTCACTTAACAGTTCCTTAAAAATAAAAATATATCAATAATAAACATAATAATTATTAATAATAGAATGTATATTAATATATCATTAATATATAATATATCATTGTAATATTATTCTAAAATTATGGTATATTATTATATTAATATTTATTATTATTAATATATTATTAAAAACATATTATTAATAGTAAAGTAAAATAATAATAATAAATAATAGTAATAATAACGTTAATAATAATATTAAAGCGTATTTTAGATAATCAGTTGTTAAAACAGATAACTTCACAATTAAAAAGCAAAGGAAATGGGACAAACGAAATACATATTATATAATTATTACATGAGCCAGTATTGTGTAAATTATGTCACTCATGGCAACAAATACAATAGTAGCAACAACCAATACATAAAAGAAATTTTAATAAGCACAAAAAAAAATAATATATATATATATATATATATAACTTTCACATGGCCCGTAACAGCTGTGAATTTTCGGCGCACTCTATACTTACTCTGGGGAATCCCCGTCAGAATGCTACATAGAGAACCCTTTGGGGGCCTTTCGGTGGCAAGAGAATGAAGACAAAAATTGGACCTGAGCAAATGTTGCTAAAATGCCACACTTCCACTCGGTTTAGTTTGAAAAAGTCTGTTGTGTGTTAAAATGGATGAACATATTGAATTAGATATATCTTTTTAATGTGTAGTTATTTCAGGAATTTCTCTACACGAATAGCTTGGGATCTTCAACATATACTAGAAAAACACGACCGAATGGCAAGAGGCTCACATTCATACTAAATTTGAAGTAAAAATGAATCAAATTTTAATTTCAACCTGGAATACACTCCTATTATGAAACGAGTTATTTTAAATTTCAAATGCTACACTGAGAAAATGCCACACTTCCATTTGTGGCATTTGCTGTCATTCCTCTGGCACCTTGAAACGTCTGGTGGTGGATTTTCTAAAGGTTAATCTAAGTCTATAAATGATTATTGGTATTTTTTATATTATATTATGATTCTTTCTTGTAGCTTAGATATATTTTATTAGGAATCTCTCTTTGAGTTTTTAATATGTGCAATGATTGATTTTCTTAAACAAGTTCAGTTCTATTTTTGAGATGTTTATAAACGGGTGGCATTGGTATTTTTCAGATGGTTCTAAGAGGATGGTATCGACTTGACTTCAATTCCTTTATTTATGTGTGTGTGTTTTTTCTTGCTGGGTCTGTGGAGTCCTGTAGCCTACTGCTTGATTTGGACTGATTATATGGCGATAACTGTCATAGTATCCCTTTTCTCTTTCACTGTGTGCCTATTTTATTTTCTGGCAATAGGCTCCACTTGGGAGGGGCGGGGGAGAAGTCTAAGTGTTATATTTTTGTTTTTGTAGATATGTTGTAAATAAAAGAATTTGGAATAGTTTCTTTGCCTTTAAAAAACAAAAATGAAATTTAACAGAACCAACTGTCTTTTTAATTTCATTTCAAATCCACTGGAAAGAACGTATGTATTATACTAGAATATACATATTCTCCACTAGAAAATATTTCACAATTCCACTGGAAAATACTACTACTACTACTACTAACAACTCACCGCAACACCAAGCCGCCTGAGGCCAACACAGCTACGCACGCTCCTCCTCTACCCCAATCTATTCAAAGCCTCCCTTTTTACACCCGCCCACGAAGTTCCCATTTCCTTTATATCTTTCTTTATGACGACCTCCCATCCCAGACGGGGACAACCTGCTTTCCGGTTAGCCCTAGACGGTTGTCCGACAAGGACGATCTTCGGCAATCTATCATCCTTCATCCGCACAACGTGCCCTAGCCACATTAACCTTTTTTTCATTATAGCCCTAGAGAACGGTATTGAACCCCATTTTTCGTATAGCCTATTGTTTGAAATACGGTCAGTCAGCCGGGTACCCAGAGCAATCCTTAAGCAATTTCATAAGCAGCGCTTATGAAAGCGCTTTTTTTTCTCCATACCCGGGCACTTTGTATCGAAGGAGTTGTCGTAAAAACTTCGAAAAGGGCTCGTTCAATTGGAAATTGGAAAGGCTAGTGCCCTTTTTCATAGTCGAAAGTGATTGAAGGGCAACTAGCCCCCACCAATGCCCATCATTCCCCCAAATACATCCAATCAAAAATTTGAGATAGCCATTTTGTTCAGCGCAGTTTATTCCCATATAGAAAATATGTTTTTGAGGAGGACATTCCCCACAACCCTCAGGGCAAGGGTTTTAAGTTATGCCCTGAGGTCATATAAGATCAATGTTGAAACCATGTACACTTTATTTTTTTTTTCTTTAAAGCAGGGCACTTCATATAGAAGGGGTCCTCGTAGAGACTTCAAAAGGGGCTCATTCGATTGGAAATCGCCCGTTCAAGTGCCCTTTTTAATAGTCGAAAGTGATTGGATGACAACTAGCCCCCCCCCTCATGCCAATCAATCCCCCAAACACATCCAATCGAAATTTTGAGATAGTCATTTTGTTCAGCGTAGTTGATTTCCCAGTCCAAATTTTGAGATAGCCGTTTTGTTAAACGTAGTTGGAAGTTCTGGAAATTAGGTCCTTGAGGATGACAACCCCCTCACAGCCCTCAGGGCAAGGGTTGTAAGTTATGCCCTTGGGGCATATAATGTTTTTATAGAAAGCGTTTTCGTGGAAACTTCGAAAAAGGGCACATTCAATTGGAGATTCGAAGGCCTATTGCTCTATTTGATAGTCGAAAGTGATTGTAGGGCAACTAGCCCCCCGCCCATCATTCCCCCAAACACATCCAATTAAAATTTTAAGATAGCAATTTTGTTTAGCGTAGTTGATTTCAAGATAGAAAATGTGTTTTTGAGGAGGAAACTCCCCCAAAACCCTCAGGGCAAGGGTTTTAAGTTATACCCTGGGACATATAAGGTTTTTATAGAAGGCATTGTCGTAGAAACTTAAGCCTCATTCGATTGAAAATTCAAAGGGCTAGTGCCCTTTTTAATAGTCGAAAGGGAGTGGAGGGCGACTAGCCCCCACCCCACGCCCATCTTTCCCCGAAACACATGCAATCAAAATTGTGAGATAGCCATTTTGTTCAACGTAGTTGATTTTCAGAAAGAAAATAGGTTTTTGAGGAGGACACTCCCCCAAAACCCTCAGGGCAAGGGTTTTAAGTTATGTCCTGGGCATATAAGGCTTTTATAGAAGAAGTTGTCGTAGAAACTCCAAAACAGGCTCATTCGATTGGAAATTCAAAGGGCTAGTGCCGTTTTTAATAGTCTAAAGTGATTGGAGGGAAACTATACCCCCCCCTTCACGCCCATCATTCCCCCAAACACATCCAATCAAAATTTTGAGAAAGGCATTTTGTTAGCGTAGCTGATATCCAGATAGAAAATATCCTTTTGAGAATGACACTCCCCCACAACCCTCGGGGCAAGGGTTTTAAGTTATGCCCTGGGGGCATATAAGGTTTTCATAGAAGGCGTTGTCGTAGAAACTTCAAAACAGGCTCATTCGATTGGAAATTCAAAGGGCTAGTGCCCTTTTTAATAGTCGAAAGTGATTGGAGGGCAACTAGCCCCCCCACCCCACTCCTATCATTCCTCCAAACACATCCAATCAAAATTGTGAGATAGCCATTTTGTTCAGCGTAGTTTAATTTCAAACAGTAAATACGGGTTTGAGGATGGCAATCCCCCCCAATCCCCAGCACAAGTGTTTTAGGTTATGCCCTGGGGGCCGATAAGGTTTTTTATAGTAGACACGGTCATAGATACCTCAAAAAAGGATAATTCTATTAGAAATTCAAAGGGCTAGTGCCCTTTTTAATAGTCGAAAGTGATTGGAGGGCACCTAGCCCCCACCGATGCCCATCATTCCCCAAAATACATCCAATCAAAATTTTTAGATAGCCATTTTTTTTAGCGTAGGCTCGATTATTTCCAGATAGAAAATATGTTTTTGAGGAGGATACTCCCCCGCAGCCCTCAGGGCAAGGGTTTTAAGTTATGCCCAGGGGGCATATAATGTTTTTAAAGAAGGCGTTGTCGTAGAAACTTAAAAAAAAGCTCATTCGATTGGAAATTCAAAGGGCTAGAGCCCTTTTTAATAGTCGAAAGTGATTAGTAATATTTGTTGTTGTTGTTTAGACCAGGGCACTTTGTATCGAAGGAGTTGTCGTGGGAACTTCAAAAGGGGCTCATTTGATTGAAAATAGAAAGATCTGATGTCCTTTTTAATAGTCGAAAGTGATTGGAGGGCAGCTAATCCCCCTTCCACTCCCACCCTCCCATTTGCCCATTATGTTCAAAAATTAAATGTTGCCTTAAGTTTAAATCAAAATGCAATGTGATAATGCTAATTCCGAATAAGGCATCTCAGCAGCATCCCGAAAACGACTGAGTGTATTATGTTCAAACTTTCGAGGCTACTTCTGCTCTTAAAATTTAACCAAATCAAAATAGTGTAAGTGTATCAAAGCTATCAAAAAACGTAAACAGATTTTTTTGGGAATGGTATCAAGTTTTCCATTTCAGGTCAACTAGAGGAGGTACGAAACTAAGTTAAACAGTACTATTTGTGTCCAGATTTTTAAAATGGTGTTTGTTGTTAAAAATTGCTGAAAATTTTTCTCCAGCAGACAAATAGCAGGTCAAACTATAAAGTCTTAAAAAACGAAAAGATTTAAAGTGTTATTTTCTTTTTCCCTGAAAAGACTATGTCAATATAAAACGAAGAGAAATTAATTCAAAAAACTTTTTCCACAAAATAAGTTTTTCAAAGAAAAGTAAAGAACTCCATTAAACAAAAAATAAGCAAAAATAAAATAATCTACCAAGCTCCCCGCAGCCCTCAGGGCAAGGGTTTTAAGTTATGCCCAGGGGGCATATAATGTTTTTAAAGAAGGTGTTGTCGTAGAAACTTCAAAAAAAAAGCTCATTCGATTGGAAATTCAAATGGCTAGAGCCCTTTTTAATAGTCGAAAGTGATTAGTAATATTTGTTGTTGTTGTTTAGACCAGGGCACTTTGTATCGAAGGAGTTGTCGTGGGAACTTCAAAAGGGGCTCATTTGATTGAAAATAGAAAGATCTGATATCCTTTTTAATAGTCGAAAGTGATTGGAGGGCAGCTAATCCCCCTTCCACTCCCACCCTCCCATTTGCCCATTATGTTCAAAAATTAAATGTTGCCTTAAGTTTAAATCAAAATGCAATGTGATAATGCTAATTCCCAATAAGGCATCTCAGCAGTATCCCAAGAACGACTGAGGGTATTATGTTCAAACTTTCGAGGCTACTTCTGCTCTTAAAATTTAACCAAATCAAAATAGTGTAAGTGTATCAAAGCTATCAAAGAAAGTAAACAGATTTTTTTGTGAATTGTATCAAGTTTTCCATTTCAGGTCAACTAGAGGAGGTATAAAACTAATGTAAACAGTACTATTTGTGTCCAGATTTTTAAAATGGTGAATGTTGCTAAAAATTGCTGAAAATTTTTCTCCAGCATACAAATAGCAGGCCAAACTATAAAGTCTTAAAAAACGAAAAGATTTAGAGTATTATTTTCTTTTTCCCTGAAAAGACTATGTCAATATAAAACGAAAAGAAATTAATTCAAAAAACTTTTTCCACAAATAAGTTTTTCAAAGAAAAGTAAAGAACTCCATTAAACAAAAAATAAGCAAAAATAAAATAATCTACCAAGCTCGAAACTACCACAAATCAGCATCGATAAATAAGTGAAACCCAAAACGAACAGAAATTAAAATAAATAACCGAGTGAAACTCAAAACGAGCAGAAATTAACATAAGTTGGGCGCAATTCCCCTATGCCTTCCTAAGGCCAGAACAAAATTTGCCCTTTACTGAAAAAAATATAAATGTTTTTACTTTTATAAATTGAATAAATCAAATAATTTTAACATTTTGATTACTAAATATCAGTATATGTATATTAAACTGACAATGCACATTCATTTGTATTTTTTCAGTAAAGTGCAAATTTTGTTCTAGCCTTGGGAAGGCATAGGGGTTTTGCACCCACCTTATGTTAATTTCTGCTCGTTGAGTTTGACTCGGTTATTTATCTAAAACTTCATTCATTTTGCTCACACTTTCATCTAGGATGCTTAAATCATAACTATAATCTAAGCTCAGGAAACTTCTTCCCTTCCATGTGATTCTGGGGCCTCTCATAGGCTTTTCTTTGCTTCTTAAACAAAGTCCATCAAAATGATCTCTATAAAGGGAGCTAGAGCATAGTCGTGCTGTATTTAGGAATCATTATGAAAGCAGGTACTACCCTCATTTCCTACCTTAAATGCAGCAATGCTATTCTTGTACATGGCACTAATTATTTTATTGTTTTGTCTGGTGTACCATTCAAGGATAAGACCTTTACTAAAGCTTTTCTATCAACAGAATCGAACGCTTGCTCATAATCTATAGAACTGAGGACCAAAGGTGTTTGAAAACTCAGGCACTTCTCAATTATTAGCCTTAGAGTGAAAATTTGGTCGACACATCCTCTACCATTTTTAAAACCGCACTATTCTTCTCTTAAAACTGTCTACGGCATCTCTCAGTCTAAAAAGTATCATATTAATAAGTAATTTACTACCTACAGAGACCAGACTAATGCCTCGATAATTGCCACACTCACTTTTATCCCCATTCTTATAAAGTGGCTTAATTAAGGTTTTCTTAAAATCGTTAGGTACTTCTCCTTTTTCAAAAATCATATTCATAATCTTCAGTATTTTATTTTTAACCTCAGAGCCAACATATTTAAGAAACTCATTTACCACCCTATCAGCACATGGAGCCTTATTATTTTTTTATCCTTTTAGTACTGTTGCTTCCTTCTTCCTTGACATCCAAGGTATTACAAACTTTTTCATTTTCCTCTATATCTTTTCCTGCAACTATATCTCGATTAAGCAAATTCTCAAAATGTTCGGCCCATCTCTCTTTAATTTTTTCCTTATCTCTAATAGCGGTCCTATCTTTAACTGGGCCAAGTCCGGATTGACTACTCCCTCTCAATTTGTTAACATTCCAGTACACTATTTTACTATTATGCCGTCTAGATGCATCTTCCAGATCCTCGGTAATTGTATCCATGGTCTCAACTTTACACCTCCTTAGTTCATATTTTAATACTTTCTCCACTTTCTTTACATTCTTTTGTTTTCGTATGATCTATCACTCAGATAATTCTTGTACAAGTCCTTTCTCCTTTCTTTTAAACATAAAGCTTTTTCCCTAATATTCTTGGCTGCAGTTCTAGCTTTCTTCCCTAATACACCTTCAGCAACTTCACAAATTATTTTTCTAAAATTATTCCAACCATCTTCCATATTATCAAATTTTAAACTCTCAAGTTTAGCATTCAACTGTTCCTGGACAGTTTCTCTCAAGTTCTCATCCGGGAGTCTACCCACGTCATAACTTCCCGGGAGGTAGTTACCCTTACAAACAACAAAAGCACGAAGAACAATAGGAAATCCTTTTTGCAAGACAGTGGAAAAAATTTGAATAAATATTTCGGCCCTATGTCCAAGGGCCGTCCACAGCAAGACAAAAAATATATAAAAGAAAAAAGACTCACAAAAACATGCAACCAATCAAACAAAAAATTAAAAAATTTTCAAAGCAGTCCTAGCATCCTTACTTCAGCAAAGTTCAACCAGGACTTACCCTTCCGATATTTCAGCTTTAAATTAACCCTTGACACTACTAGATGGTGATCTTTACTTTTAACATCAATAACGGCACTCCTACAAAATTGCAAAAGTCTGTATCCATTACTGTTTTCTGTTCCTACACCAAATTTACCTAGGCTAGGATACCATCTATCCCTATTTCTACCAGCCTGGAAAAATTTGGGCCTGTCCGGGATGGAAATTTGGGCCTGTCCACTGGAAAATACAAAAATACAAAATTATCTATCAAACGATTTGAGGATAGAGCTTGGAAAACAATAATTAAAGAAGTAAAATTATGATTGTATGCTTGATTTTAATAGTTTAATACTTTTAATTATTAAGAGTAATATGGTTAACATTATGGTCAATTCTTCAATTTAGTTGTCCGTTTAATACTGTTAATAAAAATCCCTTCGAAGAATATAATCATTTAGATTACTTTTTAAATAAAAAGTTAGATTTTAATTATCTAAAATCTAACTAACCTTTAATTATTAATAGAAAAATAGTTAAACTTTTAACTATTAAGAGTAATTTGGTTAACATACTCTTCGATTGTTCAATTTAGTTGTCCATTTCTGAATAATGAACTATTCAGTTGTCCAATTTAGTTGTCAATTTCTGAACTATTCTGAATAATGAATCAGTTCGAAATTACATTTCCAAGATAGCCATTAAGTTAAATAGCTAAAAAACCATTTCTTAAGAGCAGAGGTTCATTTTTTAAATTATCGATATAGGTGAACAGAAGTAGGAAATCTTACCTTGACAAAGAACGAAAACTTTAATTATCGAAAATCTATCGAACGCTATTTGACTAAAAGCATAGTTTTTAGAGCATTTGGGTGTACCATGGCGAAACCTTTAGAGGGTGGATAATACAAGCCCTTGCCGAGTAGGGGGGTGGTGAATTCAACCCCATGCCCATCCCCACATCTCACTATTGTCATGACTCCTACTATAATTCCTTAAATTTTAAGGACAATTTGCGCCACTAGTTGAAGGAGGGTGGAGAGAAGTGTACCAAATTAAGTGGGAGAAAAAATTAGATCAAGCACAGAAACAATATTTTTACGCCCCAGTTTAAACCCATACAACTGAAGAAAATAAAAGTAGCGTAAACATTTAAAAAAGTAGCGGAGTACTGAGTACTGAGAAGAAAATAAAAGTAAAATAAATACTTAAAAAAGTAACGGAGTACTAAGCTAAACTATTTACTTTGAGGTTATATAGGCTATTTAGTGAGGTTATTAGTTTGGTTATTTAGGTCAATTCTTGACTATTCAAGGATTGAACAGTCATGATCTCTTAACAGTTACCGAAAACTATTGTCTAAGACCCTCTCCCCACATAGTTGGAGAGATATATCCGAAAGTTCATTGGTAATTTTGTTTTTGGCCCAATATATAAACTTTTACCAACTCTTGTCCAATATTTAGGATTTTTGACTTTTAGCTAACTTCTGCCATATATGAATTTTTACCAATTATTATCATACATGAATATTTTCCAATTTTTACCATATATGAGTTTTACCGTATATAAATTTTTACCATATATGATTTCTACCATAAATAAATTTTCACCAACATTTGCCATTTTTGAATTATTACTAATTTTCATTTATGAAAATTAGTACTTTTATTAAAATTAGTATTGAAAATTAGAACTTTTGCTAATTTTCATATACATCGCACTGTTGGCTTCACTTGATCTGGAACGTTGAATTAATACCCGTCTTGGAAACTCTAAATATTCGGATAAATATTGCCCCATCTCTTGCATATATTGCCCTTTTGAATAACACTCGCGCTATAATTAGGGCACAAGAGAAACGACTTCCCACTTGATATGTCTAGTAATTTCTGTTCGTTTTGAGCTTAAGTTGAGTATCAGTTTTAATTTTGGTAGATTATAAGTTCATTTTTAATTTCATTTTCTATTAGTCCAATATCTGTTTCTTTAAACTTTAATATCTGTCTTTTAATATGTGTTTTTTTTTTTTTAACTATAATTGGGGTACAAGGCCGACAACTTCCCAGTTCATATATCTAGTATTTTATTTTTCGTTTTAAGCTTGAGCTGAATATCAGTTTTATTTTTGGTACATTATAAGTTCATTATTGGTATAATTTTTTATTAAGTCCAATACCTGTTTATTTTAACACTTAGTTCCAATACCTGTTTATTTTAGCACTTAGTTCATTGTTCATTATAATTTCTCTTAATTTTCTTTCTCAAGATATAGCTTCGCTCTTTACTTTTTTTTAATCTCTGTTCATTTTTAGTTCATGTGTGTAACAATGAAAAATTAAAAGACTAAAAAACTAAAAAAAAAAAACTAAAAAACTGTCTTGAAGATAATGATCGCTTAATTTGATTCTATTCGAAGGCCCTAATAAAATGAGCAATTAATATTGATCTGTCATTAATGAACAAAAAAAAAAAAAAAAAACTTAATCTATGCAAAAACCAAATTTTGGAACGTAATTTTTTTTTGTTGCCTTGTAAGCAAAGAGTAAGTCTTTAAGCATTCCCTTTGTCACTGTGTTTTCACAGCAATCAAATATATTACAGATTAAGTTCTAAATTAATTACTCATCAGTCCAAGTAGCGCTATATTGTCTTTAAACTGTCACTAAAAGAAAATTGCCGGATGTCAAAACTTAAAGATTTCAGCGTTTTTTCAAAAGAAAACAAAGAATTTAACACTATAGTTTACAGTTTTCATTCTTCTCTTTTTTCTTTTATCTTTCTTTTTCTTTTTCTTGATTCTTGATTAAGATCAAGAAGAACCAACAGATTATTGGGTATTTGAGTATTGGGTATTTTAAGCCCTTTTAATTTTAATATAAGGTAGTGGATAACATAATTTACTTTAAATTAGAACAGACAACTTAAATTGGCCATTAATATTCATACTCTGAAATGCCCTTTCAACATTTAACAACTAGAAATGCCCTAAAACTCTCAAATTGTTGTTATTGATTTATCCCACTCTCGCGTTTCTATGGCCATTCTTCCTGTACAAACAAAATTATATATTGGGAGCATTTTTTTTGTTTTTTGGTGGGAAATGTAACGTTTATTTTTGCACAAAGGAAGAAATTTTTGCCCTTCGCATAGGAAAAGCTAATTTGAAGCATATTTCGAGAATAGCAAAATTCGCCATACACATAAAATACCACAACGGGTGGAAGTCTAATGCCCGAATCACACCACAATCACATTTGTACAAAACAAATGTGCAGCTTTAATAACGCTAAGCATTATATCGCCTAAGCGTTAAATTCTTGGTTTTAACGTCAGATTTGTACTTCAGAGGCGGAATTTAATATTCAAATAGATTCCTTTAAAAAGCTTGTTATGTTTACCACTAATTATTGAACACCAATTCTCTACTAATAATTCTTTTACAATAATATATAATTATATAATAATAATAGAATAATGCTGCGTCTTTCAAGCATGAATGTTGAACAATGATCTAGTTAACAAATTACCAACGGCATACGTAATTGACGCTTATGACGTGCGTGGGTTTTGACTTCATCAATAAAAGTCCCTATAGTGTGTCCTGAGCGTATAGGATAGAGCTGATTATAGCTCTACCATTGGCTAGCTGTAAGCCAATGGGTTTACGTCTCAGTAGTAGCTGGTGATACATATGGAGCGGAGGAATGGTTCATTTTTATGGGCAATCAAGTCTCGTAACCATTAATTGTTTAACCATTAACATTTACATATACCACTAATTACTTATTAGTGGTATAGAGGGTTTGTCTCGAAAGTAATAGGACTAATTTTTTTTCGCCACGACTGTACTTCAGAGCGTGCGTGCTCCGACTGGATTCGGTACAGGGCTTTAAGCTAACAAACGAGCTGCTGGGCATTTGTCTCCGAGCACCTGGAGAGTCAGGACAGGCATTATTACGTGACGTGTTTTCTGTGAGTGGTGCAAACCGAAAATGCAGCGTTCATTAGAGCAGAGGTACGCGATTAAATTATGCGTGAAACTCCGTAAATTTGCACCAGAGACGTTTGATATGATCAAGCAAGCTTACCCAGATGTTGCTTTAGCAAGAAGTTGATGTTTCGGTGGCAACAGTCCTTTTTGGAAGGCCGGGAAGAGGTCGCCGATGCAGAACACGCTGGAAGACCTTCGACTTCGACAAAAACCGACAATGTGACTCGTGTGCGCAAAGTCTTGAACCCAGACCGTCGACTAAGTATTCGTTTAAATGCCCAAATGTTAAATTTACCAAAATCTGTCGTTCATGACACTGTGACGGTACATTTGAAGATGCGCAAGGTGTGCGCAAAAATGGTCCCAAAAGTGCTCACTGACGACCAGAAATTGCGGCGAATGGAAGTGTGCCCAGAAAATTTGAACATGTGTGAAAGAGACCCCCAATTTTTGAATAACATAATCACAGATGACGAGTGCTGGATCTTTGAGTATGATTCCAAGACAAAGAGACAATATTCCAAGTGCCACATGTCGGGGTCTCCTCGCCCAAAAAAGGCAAGAATGAGCAAATCCAAAGTATAGACGATGCTCATTGCCTTTTTTGACGTTAAAGGCATGGTCCACCATGAATTTGTTCCTCCTGGACAAACCACCAACGCCAACTTTTATGTGGAAGTCCTCAAGAGACTCAAACAAAGGGTCAATCGGGTCCGAAAAGACATCACAGCCGACTGGAAGTTGCGCCACGACAACACCCCGGCTCACACCGCCTTTCTCGTGAACACCTGACCAAGGCTGGCATCCCAACGCTTCCGCAGCCGTCCTACAGCCCAGATATGGCCCCCGGACTTTTTTTTGTTTCTTCGCTTGAAAAGGCGTACCGTGACGCCTTCAATGCTTGGAAATCTTGCTGGCAGCGCTGCATTGACGCAAAAGCAGCCTATTATGAAAGTTTTCAAAGAATTGCAACAATTGACTCAATAAGTGTTTTTAAATCGACTCAGTCCTATTACTTTCTGGACAAACTCTGTATATACCACTTTTAGTTATACTTATACCATGTTTACTTACAACACTAATTCTCAACGTGGTTCAGGGTAACCCCAACGGGTCCGCAAAAGACTCAACGGGGGTCTAAGATGACGGAGTGAGTTTACCATTCGTAAGAGGGGGTACACAAAATTTATTTGGTTTAGTTAATGATGAACTAAGTAGTAACAGTAGTAGGATTATAATTAGTAGAAGTCTTAGCTTTAGTAGCATTAGTAGCAATAGCAGTAGTGAGAGTAGTAGGAGTAGCAGAAGTAGTAGGATGCAAATATTGCCTTTTGGGTAGTCCAACAACCCCCACAACAAGCCCTGTAAATTTCAACCTCACACACCAGGTCTTTCCTAAGATATTGCTAACAGGGGCACCCGAGGGGGGCAACTTTTTTGGCATTCAGTAAAATTTTCACCGAAGGCGAAAATTTCCTCAAAAATTTTGAAAAATCGGCAGAAATTTTGCAAAATTCCTAATTTCTGCAGAAAATTCGGCAGAAATCAGGTAGCGATTCAGTAAAATCCACGAAGTTTGCCCCAGCCCACCCCCAATGAAAAAAGGCTCGGGACACCTCTAATTGCTAATACGCCCTTTGGACAACCTTCATGCAGACGGCGTGTTGTGATCCAATTCAACTCCCCCCTCAATATTCCCTGAAAATTTCACCTTCATACACTTAGTCATGATTCATACACTTTCATACACTCAGCCGATTCAATGATTCACGCCATCTATGTTATTCAATTCAATTCAATTGTAATAGAAGTCAGAGTAGTAATAGTAGTAGAAGTAGTAGGAGTACTAGTTGTAGGACTAGTAGTGTTATTAACAAAAATAGCAGTAGCACTAGTAGCAACAGTAGCATTAACATTTTTCCTTTTGGTCAGTTGAACATCCCCCTATCAAGACCTGGAAATTTCAGCTTAATACAATTAGCCATTGCTATGATATTGCTGATATGCCTTTTTGATAACCTGTATATCCATTTTGTGGTTTAACTCAGTTGAACTTTCCCCTCATCACTTCCTGAAATTTTCATCTTACTACTCTTAGCGTTAGTAGTAGTTGTAATAGAAATGGTAGTTGAAGCAGTTGCAGTAGAAGTAGAAGTAGTGGTAGCAGTATTAATAATGCCGTGTATATATTGTCTTTGGAGCAATTGATCTTCCCCTTTAAGCATTCCCCAAAAGTTCCAACTTAATTCCCTAATGCATTACTGAGATACGCCCTTTTGACAATCTGCATGCACATAGGGTGTTTTGATATTATTCAAATTTCTTCTCTATATTCTCTCAAAATTCCTCCTCCATAACCTTAACTCTTAATAGTAATAACATCATAGTAGTAGGGGTAGTGTAGTGCTTTTGTATTAGTAGTAGCTGTAACAGCAGTACCAGCAGTATTAACAGCAGTAGTAGTATTCACATGTTGCCTTTTGGCCAGTTGAACATCCCCCTTATGATGCCCTGGAAGATTCAGCTTGATGCGGTGTCGTTCCAGAGATATTGCTGATTTGCTCTTTTGACAATCCGTATGCACATAGTATGTTCTGATTTAGTTCAACATTCCCAAAGACATAGTTATTGAGCCTTTCAACTATGCGGAACAAAAACGGCTACGTCAGAATTTTGATTGGATTTGTTTGTGGAAATCATGGGCGTAGGGGAGGGGGGGGGGGAGACTGGTTTCGATGCTTCTCTAACAACTTCTTCTATACGAAGTGTTCAACTTTCTACAAGTACAACATGGAGAGAAAACCAAGATTTGAACGACTTCAGGTCACTGCAAATTAATTTTAATATTACTAATTTTATTACTCCTTATAAAATCAATTATTCATTTTTAAATAATCATAAAAATGTTTAATTAAAGTAATCAATTAAAAAAGTGAATTTATAAAGAATAAAGAATATGAATATAATATCATAACATTTATTATTTTAACGATATAATAATAATAATGATAATTATAATAAAACATATTACAATTAATAACACAAATTATAAAAAAAACTAAATTAAATAAAAAAAGCATTAAATTAAATTAAAAATGCTAAAAATTAAAAAGAATGGTTAAAAAGAGTAATTTAAATACTTACATTTTCCAAGGCTATCTGTTGGCTCGAAAGTGACCTTTTGAATTTGACAACTGTTTCTACAAGGACATCATATGTTTGTCCACCAGCAGCATTAGGAGGTTCATAAGTAGCCCCACTTGCCATCAATAACTGCAGAAAAAAAGGTTAAACCACTGTATATTTTTTTTCTTATTCTTCTTTCTTCATTGAGTTTGAATATTGAATAACCAAATTCAATTATCTTTTTAATTGGATTAAAACGAGATGAACTCACAAATCATAGTTAAAATTTTAATCCTAAGGTAGTATTAACCCCCTCTCCAGAGTAAGGACTGTAGACCTATAAATTGCGTTCAACCTAATTTAGCAGGTTTTGTCACGTATTTGCTGGTTCCGGTGGTGTCACACCGGTGGTCCCAGTTTCTTCTGATGTTTCGACGGGCTATCCCCGATATCTCAGTATTTACTTAGACTAAAAAAAAAAAATGCCGCAATCTGTCAGATGGTCTGCGCTGCGAAGGTACCGATCTCCTGATTCGACACCTTCGGCCGGCAGTACAATGCGGGGTTTGGGGCAAATCATCCGCCCCTTCCCGTGTATTTCCCCCAGATCTCTCCCGGTACCCATTTAGGGTCGACTCTAGCTGAGCTTACAGGGTCACATCAATGACCCTGTTCCAAACCAAAAAACCAGCGACGGCGGGACTCGAATCCCTGAACTCAGGATTTTAAGTCCAGATCTCTAGTATTTAGTTAGAGGTACGTAAACAAATTGAATACTTTTTTTTGCGAAAAAAAATTTTTTGAGTGCACTATCGAAGACTTTTCTGGTCAATTCTTACGAAACAAAAATTGCTCTATTTTTGAAATGGTCTGATATAATTCGTTCCTATTTTTTTTAAAGATAAAACCAAAAAACATGAAACTAAATCGGAAATATTTTTGTATAAAAAATTAAATAGATTTTTACAATTTAAGTTTAATCAATAAACAAATACAGATTAAATAAACAAAACTGTATAAATATTTCCCAAACAAACAAAATAAAACTAAAACATAATTTTGTAGAATAAATTAAACTAAATCAATTCCATAATAAAAATAGACTTCCCTAATCGAAATTACATTCTTTATTTCGAAATTGTGTCTTAGGATTTGTTCTCTTTTTACGTTTGTCAACGCTGTACTCTAGTACATTCCTTGGAAAAATTAAAGTGTTTTTTTTTTCTAAGAAAGGAAGTTCCGTCCTGGTATGCAGGCAACTAAGGTTTATCACGTGCCAAAAATACGTGCCAAAAATACGTGCCAAAAAAAGCGTGCCACGTGCCAAAAATATTGCAACTGTTCTACCTTTGATATAGTAAAGATAATGTGTTGTTTGACAGATAATAACGTCATAGACAAAAATAAAATCCTCCATTTAGATATTTATCTACTTTCTTGTCAAAGCCTTCTTAAATTTTTCTAAACCATTTTCTTTTACTGTTACTGTTTAACCGTACTGTTACTGTTTTACTGTTAGTACTAATAATACGTTATTTAAAACAAAAGTTCAGAATTCATTTTTTTGACAAAAATTTTAGTAAAAAAGGAAAAATCATGAATACCCCGCAAGGCTCTTTGGCTAGGAATACAGTGAAAAAGGGGAAACAAGACAATAGAATGAAAAATAAGAGCTAAAACAAAAAGTATAGCCAACTATTGACCACTCACTGCACTCTGCAAACCTAGCCGGAATAACCGTACGCAATAAACATCCCCAGCATACGATTTCCAACACTCTCAAGAGCCATTCAGCCCAGAGGGGAAAAAAATACAAAATGAATAGAATAATAAAAAAAGAAGACAAAACCACTTAGCAGTAATAATTTTGTTTGTAATATTTTTAGGAATATCAAAAATCTGAAGGCCCGACTCTTTAAGTCTCCCATTATTCCCATTGCTATATATGCAACTGAAACTTGGCAAATTGAAGCTGATGACGAACGTCAAATCTCCACATTTGAAACAAAATGCCTCCGTCGCATAGCAGGGATCACAAACATTGACCAAGTATCCAAAGAAGACCGCAGTGAACTCCTCCACTGCTCATACACTATCACGGACCGAATTAGAAGTCAGCAACTCCACCGGCTTGGTCATATCCAACAAATGTCATCACGTCAACTCCCAAAAATCACGCTTAAAGGTTGAATACATGGCACACGACCTCGTGGCCGACCCTGTAAGAGATAGTACGACAACTTCAATGGCCAAAACCTCCCCCAACTCCTGCGTCTAGCACTAGATAGAACCGAATACCGTCGTCATATTCAACGACTAGTGACAAGAAAGAAGCCCCAACACAGCCACAGAGGCCGGATGGGAAATAAGTCAAAGTAAGTCGAACGAGTGAAAATCCGTAGCTGACTCAGACAAAGTATTCCTGGCAGGTTGGGAATTCAAGTCCAATCTGGCTGACGGCACGGGGAATAGGATAGAAATGTTGCCTGAATTACGAAAAAGATTTAAAGACTGATCAGAGATAAAAGATGGACTAGATCTAATGGTCACAGGAACATCGTATAGTTGAAAGAGTAGTAGAAAGTAGTTTTTTTTTCTGCTAGCTTAAAGATGTGATTACGTTTATTTAGCGGTTAGTTGAAAAACAATTAAGATGTGTATACTGAATTATTTTAAATAGTTATTGTTAAAGAGAGCTCAAAGGCCCAGGTTTCAACATCGAAGAACATACTAAATGTTATTGTCAAGCTAAAGAATTATGCTTTTACGGAAAAGTAGTGTTCAGAGGATACAGGCAGAGCAAACCCTCATGCCTTTGATAAAAAAAGTCACACCTGGCGTTGAAGGGGGGTCACAGAGCAATATACTTTTTTAACAAGGAACAAATATACGACCAAACTTAGCTTAGTTTTCAAACCTTATTGGAGTGCCCAGAATGACAGGATGCACAATGACAGTTCAGCTCCTTAGCCAAAGGCCCGTTTGAATTCGGTGTGAAGGTTAAGTTAAAATGCAAAACATGGCCTTAAAAAATTTTACTAAGCAATCTTTTGAAATTTGCTGGCATTATTTAAATATTAGTTGAACTGTGCAACTAGAAAAAAATTTGGATGTTGAACTAGGTCCAGGTCCAAGAGTAGAACGAGGTCCAGACAAAAAAAAAGAATAGCATTTATAAAATAATATGCCGTAATAGCTTAGAATATTCTTTTAAACTAACTAAAAAAAAATGTTTCGCATGCTGACCAATGGTCTGCGTAGCGGAGGTACTGATCTCCTGATTCGACACCTTCGGCCGATAGTGCAATACGTGGTTGGGAGTAAATTATCCGACGCTTCCTGTGTTTTCCTCCCAGATTTCTCGAGGGACCCATTTGGAGCTGGGTTGACTCTGGCTAAGCTTAGAGAGTCACACCGCTGACCCCTGTTCCAAACCAAATATCCAGTGACGCCAGGACTCGAAACCCTGTCCTCACGGGTATCGGATTTCAAGTCTAGCGCGCTAACCACTCGGCTAGGACGGCTAAATATTCTTTTGGATACAGTAAAAATACTTATCATTACCTTTATTTCAAGAGGATCGCTACACAATTCATGATTGATTTATGTCAAAAATGGCAAGTGGCCATGCATTCTCAAAGCTCATGGACCACATATTCTAAACCTCTATTAGCTTCAACATGACCACATTCAACATTATTAAGAACACATCCTGGCAATTAAGAGGATTCGATACCTTAAAGGGCCACTCTATATCGTCCATTATAAACGTGTTTAGTTTGTGTGGCCATACTATTCAGAATTGACTGGACGGACTTACCATAACTTGTGTAGCTACGGTAAGAGATCTGAATAAACGAGTGAAAAACTAAAAGCCGATACCAAATTTCCAGTAAGTCTTATAAAAACCATTTAACTTACCATTTTGTGCCGGAGATAGAGATTTTCAGATTTAAATAAACTTACATAATTAGTAAATGTGGTTATTTTATTGATTGAACTTAACAAAATTTTCTGCTTTGACTTCAGGAAAAGGCAGTCCATAAAAATATTCTAGCCTACCTGCTTGTAAAACATTAAAAATCAGCTCAAGAGAAGTATCATAAAATAATTTGACACCTTTGGAAGTTCCCTGTTATGCTACCCGCCTTATTGAAACCTTAGTCGACACAGAATGTACATCATTTATGGTGTACGCGCGTTGAACAGACAGGTTTTTGCTTAGCAATTAGTAGAGATTATAGATTTCTCTTGTAAAACATTAAAAATCAGGCCAAGAGAAGTATCATAAAATAATTTGACACCTTTGGAAGTTCCCTGTTATGCTACCCGCCTTATTGAAGCCTTAGTCGACACAGAATGTACATCATTTATGCTGTACGCGCGTTGAACAGACAGGTTTTTGCTTAGCAATTAGTAGAGATTATAGATTTCTCTTGTAAAACATTAAAAATCAGCTCAAGAGAAGTATCATAAAATAATTTGACACCTTTGGAAGTTCCCTGTTATGCTACCCGCCTTATTGAATCCTTAGTCGACACAGAATGTACATCATTTATGCTGTACGCGCGTTGAACAGACAGGTTTTTGCTTAGCAATTAGTAGAGATTATAGATTTCTCTTGTAAAACATTAAAAATCAGCTCAAGAGAAGTATCATAAAATAATTTGACACCTTTGGAAGTTCCCTGTTATGCTACCCGCCTTATTGAAACCTTAGTCGACACAGAATGTACATCATTTATGGTGTACGCGCGTTGAACAGACAGGTTTTTGCTTAGCAATTAGTAGAGATTATAGATTTCTCTTGTAAAACATTAAAAATCAGCTCAAGAGAAGTATCATAAAATAATTTGACACCTTTGGAAGTTCCCTGTTATGCTACCCGCCTTATTGAAACCTTAGTCGACACAGAATGTACAGCATTTATGCTGTACGCGCGTTGAACAGACAGGTTTTTGCTTAGCAATTAGTAGAGATTATAGATTTCTCTTGTAAAACATTAAAAATCAGCTCAAGAAAAGTATCATAAAATAATTTGACACCTTTGGAAGTTCCCTGTTATGCTACCCGCCTTATTGAAACCTTAGTCGACACAGAATGTACATCATTTATGCTGTACGCGCGTTGAACAGACAGGTTTTTGCTTAGCAATTAGTAGAGATTATAGATTTCTCTTGTAAAATATTAAAAATCAGCTCAAGAGAAGTATCATAAAATAATTTGACACCTTTGGAAGTTCCCTGTTATGCTACCCGCCTTATTGAAACCTTAGTCGACACAGAATGTACATCATTTATGGTGTACGCGCGTTGAACAGACAGGTTTTTGCTTAGCAATTAGTAGAGATTATAGATTTCTATTGTAAAACATTAAAAATCAGCTCAAGAGAAGTATCATAAAATAATTTGACACCTTTGGAAGTTCCCTGTTATGCTACCCGCCTTATTGAAACCTTAGTCAACACAGAATGTATATCATTTATGCTGTACGCGCGTTGAACAGACAGGTTTTTACTTAGCAATTAGTAGAGATTATAGATTTCTCTTCCTCTCGTTAGCTTTTCGAAGTATTGACCCATTTAAGATCCCCCTAACAAAGTTGCTTTTGGACTTTTAGGAATGGCAGAAATTAGGGTTAATGATTGTTCTTAAGAGTTTAATGCTACGCAAATTTATGTCACGGTGCGGAAAAGTAAACATAGTAGCAACCGAATGAAATTGCTGCATGAGAAACTGACAAATTTTGAAAGCAAATTAATAATCTTCTCCTAAAATGTCATTCACACCGTCTTTTCACCACATCCCATCCTTCTGCAATGACCACAAGATCTTCATCAAATCTTCATCTCCATCTCACATTCCATTTCACTAATAATAATAGATTACTAATAATAGTTTGCTAATGCGATCAAAATATCTGGTATTTTTGCGAATTTCTATCAAACACTGTCTATTAAAAGGATTGTCTCCCTATTTGAACTTTTATTTATCGTCATGGAAAGGCAGTGTGGTCTCCGAAATTATCATTGTCTTTTTTCCATGGTCATAACAGATAATGGTTTAAATCTGTCTTTGTGCAGTTTAATAAACTTTTGAAACGGGGAAGAAGTAGAAGAAGAAGAAGAACAAGTAGAGATAGAAGGTTGAGAACCCATTGCCATATTGGCAAAAATTTAGTCTAATGAAAAACTGAGTAGTGAACCCCCTTTATCAAACTTGCCTTCGGAGTTGCCGTTGGTGTTGAAAAATTATGGCTAATGGGCCCTTTGTCTTCGAAATTGTCAGCCGAAGCTGAGACTCAAAATGATTTTTATGGTATCGAATCACCTAAAAACTATCAAATTTTCGTACTTTAGAATTCATCAAAATTGATTACTAATCTTTTAGTTGACAAAGAAAGGATATATATATGAAATAAAATAATTCATCGTCACCTGTATTTCCAGAGGATCGCCACACAATTTATCATTGATATAAGTTAAAGAGTGGCAAGTGGCCATGCCCTCTAGAAGTTTTGGGAAAGACTCTTCCTCTTCTCTATTCGCTGAAGCTATCATACTTAACAATGTATCGTGCGATGATATTTCATAATCAAATTTTCCCTCCCGACAAGGAAGCATGGTTTTGAAATTCATGCCATCTTCAGTTAGTGTTCCAGTCTGTAAAAAAAAAATATATATAAATACATTAAAAGTAAATAATCAGCAGCGAATTGAATACAGAAAGAGAAAAAAAACTACAAATGCATAAAAAAATTAATAATCTGCAGTGAATTGAATAAAAAAAAAGAAAGAAAAATACATAAAAATAAATAATCAGCAGCGAATTGATAAAGAAAAAAAGAAAACAAATATAACACTACATAAAAAATAAATAATCAGCAGCAACTTGAATAAAGAAAAAAAGGAGAAAAAGATAAACTATAAACAAATGCATGAAAAAAAGCAGCGGATTGGATAGAGAAAAACAGAAAAAAATAAATACAAATACATAAAAAAAATAATCGGCAGCGAATTGAATAAAGAACATGAAGTGATAGTTACAGAAATAAAAAGGGAATTCCCTCCAATTCTTACCATTTGCATTTTAGTTTATTATGAAGATAATTGGTATGGTAAAATTAGAAATAATTACCTTGACTTGAGAATGGATATACTTCTAAAATATGACCCTTCACAGCGTTGTAGAACTAAAATTATCCGACCTGGAGCCATCTCCACTCATTTCTGTGAACCATTAAATTGCCGAATTGATAATCATGCAAACAATGAAGAAAATTGAAAAAGAACAGAAATTGCTGTTTTAGCAATTCAATAGAAAAAATTTGGCTGTTTGAAAACAAATGCTATGAGCTTGAGACCATTCAAAAGCATCGGAGAAAATTACAGTTGGGCCTTACGATTCTATTTGTATGTGTATGAGGATACAAATTATTTTCGTCGGCGTAACACAAAACAAACGAGAGTTTCAAACTAGTCATCATACAAGAGACATGATCCAGATTAGTTGTTGATAGAGGATGAAGATATTAGCAAAAAAGGGGCTTACCTTTCAGTTGGCCTTAGTATTGCTGTCTGAGCGATAGAAATTGGCGTAGAATGCTATAATTATGCCACAAAGAACGTTTTGGTACCATTTGGCAAAACAAAACTGGTACAATTTATTTCAAAACGTTGGCAACAATGCCTAAGACTCGTAATTCAGAAATAAACTGATTTATCTAGGGGCTACAATTTGAAATCTTAAGTTGTGCAATTGAAAATTGTTTTTAATTATTTTTTCCTGGCCTCACTGCAATTATGCTTGGTATAATCGATTGTTAATGTTTATTTTTTTTTTATTTGAATGTTTTGATCCTTTAGTGTGTACTAGGATATATATATATATATATATATATATATATATATATATATATAAATATATATATATATATATATATATATATATATATATATATATATAAATATAAAAAAAAAAAAAAAAAAAAAAAAGAGAGAGAGAGAGAGAGAGAGAGAGAGAGAGAGAGAGAGAGAGAGAGAGAGAGAGAGAGAGAGAGAGAGAGAGAGAGAGAGAGCATATATATATATATATATATATATATATATATATATATATATATATATATATATATATATATATATATATATATATATATATATATATATATATATATATATATATATATATATATATATATATATATATAGTGATATATATATATATATATAGATAGAGAGAGAGAGAGAGAGAGAGAGACATATATATATATATATATATATATATATATATATATATATATATATATATATATATATATATATATATATATATATATATATATATATATATATATAACTCAGTCAAAATAAAAAGATAAAAGTGATTAATGTTTATGGTCATTTTGCCATTATAGCATCACTTTGTCTGTGAAATATAAAGAATACAAAACGCAGAAAAAAAAAAAAACAAAAAAAAAAAAACAGAAGAATAGAAATTCCGAGAGTTTGATCAGTCTGAATATAAGCATTGACTTCAAGAACCCCAGGGTATAGCTTATTTAATATAATAAAAGAAATAATTCAGCGAGAAAAATATTTTCCTGAATTGGTGATTTGACTGGTAATGTCACTCAAACTACTTCATCGTTCTCAATACTAAGTCGACCGAAAAGCTCGGACTCTTTTTTTCCTAAATTCGCGGTTGCAGGTATAGTTAATTATTTTATTTGCCCCGAGTCTTTCATCGAAGTTTTTAGGTAACTATTGAACCTTCTTTTGAAAGAGTCAACAGAGAAACTTTTAGGGATGACTTCCTCGGGAAGATCATTCCAGATCGAAGTGCACGTCGGAAGAAGCTGTTCTTCAAGTATTTTGTTCTCGGCTTACCAGCCTCAAGATAATTGGACCAAGCTGTGTATCTTCATGTATGTCTTATTGGTTGGACAATTGGAGGCACAATGCGAGAAAGCTCTATAGATGGAAGATAACTTAAGTACTTACAAAACGATGCTACACTAAAACTCTCACTAACAGAAAGTAGAATTGTGGGGAATGGCAAAACCTGCCCCATTATCCCTATTTTTGATATTTTGGAGAGTGGTGTCAGTAACGTTTTCGGAACACCAGAATACAGCGGGCATCTATACTCGGCAATGGGTCTGATGCAAGACTTGTAAAATGGGAAGATGGGGGTGAGCAGAAGGTTTTTGCAGCGAAGGGTTATCCCCAGTTTTCTTGCACGGGAGGTTCTCACCTGATCAAGATGGGCGTTCCAAGAAAGATCTGAGAAGTGAATTCTAAGGAGACGAAGCTCATCGACTGTCTTTATAACTTCGTTCAAGAAGATGAAGCCGGGGTGTATGCATGGTATATTTGATTGGGAGATCATCAGTTCTTTTGTTTTCGATGCACTGAACCTGCCCATCCAGGCATCATATCACTTTTCAATTTCCAGCGATGTATTTGCAGTGACAAGGAGGCTTTTATTGAGTCAACATGTTTTGGTATGACAAAACGTGTTGTGGTATAATCAGCAAAGTGATGCAGAGGGCCCACAAGACTATCTTCTATGTTATTTATGTACAGAATTAAAAATGTACGTCCCAATATACTATCCTGGTATACACCTCCATTTATTGGATATTCGAGGGAGGTGAGCCTGTTAAGAACAACCCGCAGTAAACGACCAGAAATAAATATAGGCTACTATACTCGGGTTATAGTTTATATAGTACAGCAAAAGCAGTGGTTCAGTAAGGAAATAAACTGGTTTCCTACATTGGTATTCTGAATAGATCAGAATTCGAATGAGGTTTTGATCTGACCTAAACATTCAAACACCTAAAATAAGCAGTATACCAAAAAACAGACGACCATTATAAAGGGTCCATGGACATGCAATATTGTAGCTACTAAAGACAAGTCATCATAAACTCAAAAAATAAAACACACAACGAAAAAAACAAAAAGCATCACAAAAAGCACATCCAATCAAACAAGTGACTCTACAGTAATCACCGACACTGGTTCTAGGCAAATACACCCCCCCCGGAAAATACCCCCCGCGGAAAATACCCCTCCCCCTCCCCGGAAAATACCCCGCGGAAGTTTAGTCTTACCCATCAAAAGCTACGAGCCTGAGAAGATTTGCCTGATTTTCGGAAAAAAGGGGAAAACCCCCCTTGAAGTCATATAATTTTAATAAAAATAACGTCATCAGATTGAGCATATCAAAGAACCCTGCTGTAGATGTTTCAAGCTCATATCTACCAAAATGTGGAATTTTGTAATTTTTCCAGACGATAAATTACGGATACGTGTTTATTTGTTTCTTTTCCCAAGAGTGATCTTATCGACCCAGTAGGCCTAGAACGTCAGGATAGGGCTCATTTTCATGGAAATGAAAAGTTCTTTTGCCCTTTTTAAGCGACCGAAAAAAATTGTTTCGGTTACGGTTACTATTGAGTTTCGGTTACTATCTAGCCGGGTCGCTCCTTACTTACAGTTCGGTAGCACGAACTGTTTGATGTGTAAAACTCGAGAACAAACTGGTTTCTTCGTTAGCTTAAAAACAAATTTGGGCTATATATTTGCAACTTAGGGGGGGGGGGGTAAAGTAATTGCAATTATTCTGCATATTAAGAAGTAAGAATTGTTTTCTGACTTCAAACTATCCAACTACTTTAACCACCCCCCCCCCTTATATGCAAATATATAGCCCAAATTATATATTTCCCATATATTCTGTCGCTTTTCTTTGTCTTATCTTGCGCTAAGCTGAAAAAACTAACGAAGAAACCGGTTTTGTTCTTGAGTTTTAAACAGCGTACACATGAGGCAGTTGCCCATAACACACAAGTACTAAAACTCCGTTCCCTTACGGAAATTAAAAAAATAAAACTCAAATAAAATTCTCAAATTTGGAAAGCTTTCTTTTCCATTGTGGGGGGGGGGGTATTTTCCCCGGTGGGTAAAGTACTTGGACAGTTCGAAATCAGAAAACAATTCTTTCTAGGTATATTTACTTACCATCCACTACTATGAAGAAGGTGTTTTTGTTGTTGTATTTTTTCCTCCAACCAAATCACATAGAAATATAAAGTTGTGGAAAACTTGTTAGGGGTCACTCAGTCACAAATTATAATTTATATGTTTCCTTATTATGTGTCAAAATTTACTGGCAGGCAGCCAATAATGGGACAACAAACATTTTTTCCATGGTTTTTCCCTATTCTGCTTTTTTCCTTTGGCTTCCTTATAATTACTATGTAGTCCCAAATTTCCAGGAGGGGGTCATGCCCCCCTGCCCCTCCCCTTGCCGGTGCCCATGGCCTCGTCAAGCCAAAACTCAGTAGAAATAAATTCAAATAATTTTCCAAGCGTGGAACAACCACAAATCACCATAAATAAATGAATTGAACCCAAAACAAACAGAAATAACAATAAATAACCTATTCAAACTCAAGATAGAAACAATTAGCATGAGTAGGGCTGACAACCGCCACACCTCTTCAAGACCAGAAAATAATTTGCACTTTACTGAAAACAAAATAAATTTTAAATGTTTGCACTTTTTTTACTTCAACAAATAAAGAAATATTAAGATTATAAGGAATAGATATCAGAATATGTATATCAAACTGACAATACACGTTTTTTTTTGTTTTTTTTTTTTCAGTAAGGTGCAAATTATTTTCTGGTCTGAAGAAGACATGGGTGTTGTCAGCCATACTCCTTTTACTTTTTGCTCGTTTTGAGTTTGACTAGGCTATTGTAATTTCTGTAGGTTTTGGGTTTCATTTGTTTGTTAATGGTGATTTGTGGTAGTTTTACACTTGGAAGATAAGAAAAACAAACTAGTAGAATTTGACAACGCTTTTGTCCGTAAAAACTTAAACAATTTAGAATGTGTTGGTTCCCAAAGCAAACTATCCTTTCAAAGGATTAATTAAAAAAAACTTTCCGAAAAATAAGTTTTTCAAAGAAAAGTAAAGGCCATTTTAAACTTAAGATCAGGAGATATGAATACCTGTTAAAGTTCAAATATCAAAACGACCAGAAATTACTATTAAAGAATAAATGAAACTCAAAAAGAACAGAAATTAAATAAACAATCATAGCAAAAAACATACAACAAGTAATAATATAAATGAATAAATAGACCTTTAAGCGAGTAATGCTTAAATTGAATATGTAAATCAAGCCTTAAAAGAAAATAATAGTTTGCTATTAAAGTATAAATGAAACTTAAAACGAACAGAAATTAAATAAACAATCAATGCGAACAAACATACAATATATGTTATAGTAAATGAATAAATAAATCTTAAAACGAGTGAAACTTAAATTGAATATGCAAATCAAGCTTGAATCGAATAAAAATAACTACAAACAAGAGTTTGGATATCACTTCACTGCAGAAGCCTAAAACCTGCTGCGTCATTGCCGCCTTACTGAAAACTATGAGTCTTGAACAGTCTTGGAAAGTATAAACAAAATCAAATTGAATATTTGATACATAATAATATTAATTGTTGAAAAATCCATCAGTTCAAGAATTTTTTTCACTGTAATTTTATTTTTATTTTCAATGCTGTAAGAACTGGAAAAGAAAATATTTCTAATGTAATTCGTTTTCTGTTAAGCGCCAATGACGCAGTAGGCTTTTGGTTTTTATTTACAGTTAAGGAAGGGGGCAGTATCCAAACTCTTGTTTGCAGTGAAACTATATTCATCTTGCACAACTATTGAAATAGCTAATAAATTAAACTGAATATTTGATGCATAATGATGTTAATTGCTGAAAGCTCATCAGTTCAAAATTTTACTATAATTTTAAAGTTTTTTTTTCAATATTAAGTACAAAAGAACTTATTTGTAATAAAATTGGTTTTCAGTGAAGTGCCAATGACGCAGAAGGCTTTAGGTTTTTGCAGTTAAAGAAGGGGGCAGTATCCAAATTTTGTTTGTAGTGAAACTATATTTGTCTTGACCAATCTTGGAAAGAACTAATAAATTTAACTGAATATTTGATGTATAATGATATTAATTGCTGAAAGCTCAACAGTTCAAAACTTTACTGTAATTTTAATATTTATTTTCAATATTAAGTACAAAAGAAAACATTTGAAATATAATTCGTTTTCAGTAAAGCGCCAATGATGCAGTAGGTTTTAGGCTTCTGCAGTGAGGCGATACCCAATTTTTTGTTTGTAGTTATTTTTATTTGATTCAAACTTGATTTGCATATTCAATTTAAGTTTCACTCGTTTTAAGATTTATTTATTCATTTACATTAACATATATTGTATGTTTGTTCGCATTGATTGTTTATTTAATTTCTGTTCGTTTTAAGTTTCATTTATACTTTAATAGCAAACTATTATTTTATTATTTGGGTTTCATTTATTCTTTAATAGTAATTTCTGGTCGTTTTGAGTTTGAATTTTAACAGGTATTCAAATCTCCTGAGCTTAATTTCCAGTAATCTCCAGTACTCATTCAGTCTCTGACCAGTTCACATCTTAAAATAAAAGTACATTTCACGGATTAATTTTTTACTTGTGGATAAACCTAGGCACGGAGCCAATTGATTTTGCGTAAAAGGAAATTATCAAGCTAAAATCTGATTACACAAGTGACTTGCATGTGATAACGGCTTAAGGATTATTCATGGATAGCCGCTTTGGACTAGTATTCAGCGCTATTATCAACTGAATCGTCCATTAAAATACTTAGACTGCTCGCAATTACTTGAAATTATTTGCAAATTACTGGATTAATTCGCCCACTCAATGATGAGTAATTATTTATTTTCAGTGCTACGCTCATGTCGAAATTCAAGCCTTTTGAAATTGTTCTCGCTAGTTTCAAAAGTTACCTCCCCTTGGCCAGCAATTGTTTTGCAGTCAAAAAGTGGTGCTAAAGGATTATGGAGATATACAGTTTTTTGCTACGGCGATCATTCTGAGCACCAAGCGGCAGAGTCTAATTTGAAATTAATTTCGGATAACCCTAGTGTTTGCAAAAGAACGGAAAGAGATGTTGGTAAAGCATTTACCGAATTAGATTCGTTTCCAGAAATTTATAAATCGTCATCACCAACTTATCTAGCATGAAACCCAGCGACCGTTATTGCTGAAGAATCACTGCAACCTAGCCTAATCCTGCAAAAATTAGCTTTTACCCAGGATGAATTAAATTGCACACCAGTGAATCTTACAGCGGAGATTTCCCGTCAAGTTAAGGCTTAACTAATAGAACCTGATACAGCGAATTAAGCAATTGATATTATAGTAAAAAAAATTCATGATGCTATTTCCATTGATTACAACCCAAAATTCCAAGAAATAGAAAAATCACTCAAAGGACTATTTGCAATGGTTAAAAGCTTGGAAAGTAGGATTTTGTCATTGGAATCGAAAGTGGATGATTTTGAACAAAAAAAGATGTTGGATTGCTTAGTGATGAATGGAGTAAGGCAGAGGCCTGGAAATGATCTAAAGAAAGAAGTATCAGTTATCATTAAAGACAAGATACTGGTCCCTGGTTTTGAAGTTAATAATATTGTAAATGTTTATCGATTTAGTTTGAATGACTCTAATGATCAATCCAAAGTGTCTCCAGTGCAAATACGCTTCAAAAATGTGAAATTAGCTCGATCTGTTTTAAAAACAAAGCCTAAATTAGCAAAGAGTGGAATTTTTTTTATCAGAATCGCTAACAAAAAAGCGTCGTGAAATTTTAAATACGGCTAGAGATTGCTTTGATAAATTTATTGTATCGACTTACCACGGGCAAATTTTTGCAAAACCCCCTGGTAAATAAATTATACGAAAGGTTCAGTATGTCCCAGTTTGTGCTTAGATTTTTTTTTTTTTTTTTTTTTGTGCATGTATATTTTATTTTTTCATTCCATATATAAAATAGATTGTCTTTTTTTTAATGGGAAATTAGAAACGCCACAAGTTGTAGGACGACTTTTTTAGCTTAAAAATAACCCGTTAGATTTTTTAAGCATTATCAATAATTCTATCGGACATGTCAACAGTGATTTGACCACAGTTAACCAAACAGTAATAAGTAAATATGTTTCTAGTCTGAGGGAGGCTGTCAAGCGGGATGGATATTTTTCAGTGCTCCAGTTGAATATCCAGGGTCTTTGTTCTTCAATTGACCATCTAAAACAGATTGTTTCTGATGGCTACCTGACGTTGTTGGTTTATGCGAGACTTTTTTTGATTCTAAAAATGATATGCTTTTGGATTTGCAAGGTTATAAAATGGAACGACTGAATCGACAAAAGATGGCCAAGGGTGGTCCTGCTTTGTATATTTCTAATAATCTCCCATATTCTCTTAGAATGGATTTATCCAGAAATATCGAAGGTGTCTTTGAGTCACTTTTCGTAGATATTAAATGTAGAGGTAAGGATTTAATTGTTGGTATTATTTATCAATCTCCTAGTGGCTCTATTCGACTGTTTCTACATACCCTAAATGATCAACTGGATACCATCCTAAAACAGTCGACTGAATTAATTATTATGGGAGATTTTAATATAAACTTGATGGATATAAAGTCTTCTGTATATTTAGATTTTCTGTCGTCCATGCTTGCCGCAGATACTTTACCTTCTGCATGTATCCCATCTCGCATAACAGAAAGTACATCATCTCTGATTGACAATATTTCCTGTATGGCCACCTTGATCCAAACTATGTTTTAGTGAGCGACATTTCCGATCATTTCCCTGTTTACTCTAGATACTGTTTTGATAAACTGACTATTGAGAGGACTTGTGAGTCTGGTAAGAGGCCTTTTAGGTTTGGTGAAGTGGAATTGATGCTTCTTAGGTCAAGATTGGCAGAAATTTCTTGGGGTGGTTTTGAGTGATTCTGATTTTTGTAATTTATTTGATACTTTTTATGAGTCTATTAAAGACGCTGTTCTTGATGTTAGTTCTGTTTCACCTTCTAATCGAAAGTCTAAGAACGCTTTTCCTCTAAATCCTTGGATGACCCCTGGTCTCCTTAGGAGTTGTAGGAAAAAAAATAATCTCTGGAGGGCCTTTGAGTCTGCTAGCCCTTCAATGAAAACTATTTGCTTGCAGCAATTTAAAATTTTTAGGAATATTTTTAACTCTGTGTGTCAAGAGGCCAATTCCCAGTATTATTTTATTTGTTTTTCAGAGTGTGGGAAAGATATACAAAAAACATGGCAGGTTATAAAGTCTGTGCTTAGGCCCTCTTTTCAGTCTCCATCAACCCCTTCTTTTTTGGATCTCAATGGCAAAATCATCGAAGTTGAACTGAATGTCCAAGACGCATTTACTTCATATTTTGCGAATATTGGTAAAACGACCGCTTCGGTTGTTGGTTCTTCTGCTTCTGGATCCAATTTCAGGTCATATCTTGGGCCACTTTGTATGAAGTCAATGATTTTGGAACTGGCAACGGAGAATGAAATAACTAAAATTTTTATGGGATTGAAAAATTTTTTATCTTCAGGCCTTGATAATATTCCTACTAAAGTAATTAAGTTCATACTTACTTCCATTATTTATCACTTAACAAAACTTATAAACCTCTCCTATCAGCATGTTATTTTCACAAGAAGTCTCAAGTGTGCTCGAGTCATCATATTATATAAGGGGGGGGGAACACGAAATGATCCAGCCAACTATCGGCCAATTTCTTTGTTGTCTGTGTTTAGCAAAATATTTGAGAAGGCGATGCTTTATCGTCTTAATAATTTTCTTACTTCTAAAGATTTTTTTCACGAATTTCAATTTGGTTTTCGAGCAAATCATTCGACTGAGCATGCTTGTGCAGTTTTACTGAATTATTGTGCAGTTTACTGTCTGGTAGAATAATTTCTGTTGATCCACTTTTTCAATCACCATCAAGTGTTGACCAGGGGGTCCCTCAAGGGTCAGTTTTAGGGCCGGCACTGTTTTTAATTTATATAAATGACCTAATTTTTGCAGTTGGAAATAAAAATCCTCTTTATTGCTGTCATCTATGTCATCCAACGGTCTCCCTTACCCACAACTATAGTTTTCATACCTCGGATTCTCTTGTTACTTTTGCCGATGATACCACCCTTATTACTTCTGGGAGAACAGAGGATGAGGTTCGTACAAAGTTATTGGACCTCTCTGAGAGAGTTTCAATTTGGTTTGATGCTAACTCTCTTGCCTTAAATGTTTCTAAAACTATTTTTTTATTTTTTTCACGTATATTCCAGGCTTGTCCTTAATTCTCTGAAATTGATATATCCACAGGCTTTATTAATGGACCAAAAGATGGCCATACACATTTCCTAGGTCTCCTTCTATATGAAAATTTATTTTGTAAACACAATATTGAATTTATTAAAATGAAGGTATGCAGAAAACTCGGTATTTTAAGAAAACTAAAACATATCTTTCCAGGGCCAATTCTAAGAATCCTATTTCATAGCTTAATTCATTCTTATATTTCCTATTGTTCAGTCGTATGGATGTCTACTTTCCCTTCTTTTCTCAAACCACTTTCGAATACTTATGATAAAGCTATAAATCTTATCCAGGATGTAAATCGTTCGGCAACTAAACCGTTACTTGATATTAAAAAACTTTTCTTCAAATCCATGGTGATATTCCTAGGTCCCTTAGATTTACGTCTTCTTTTGTATCTGATCGGTCAAATTATCAACTCCGTAGTTCTCTAAATATCCAAAGTCCCCATACACCAACAATAAGATCCGATTTTAATCCTCTTGTTGCGTGTCATTTGACATGGAACACCCTTCCCGATTCGGTTCGAGAATGCCACTCGTTTGGCACCTTCAAAAGACTAGTAAAAAAATATTTGTTTTCATGTGATTAATTTTATTTACTTTTGCCTGCTGCCAGTAGTTTTTTTCATTTAATTCTTTTTTTTATTATTATTATTTTTTTTTTTTTTTTTTTTTTTTTTTTTATAGATGTTGTGATTCACTGTAGTTTGATAAAGCTTATTTAGTGAACTCTCCTCTTTTTTTTATAGATGTTGTGATTCACTGTAGTTTGATAAAGCTTATTTAGTGAACTCTCCTTTTTTTTTTCTTTTTTTTTTCGTTTTATTAGGCAAATGCTTTACATGTTAAAAGTTCAAATGCTTATGTTTATATGTTTAAGTATTAATGTTATGTTTATATTGTTTAAATCTTAAGCGTTTAAATGTTTAATATTTATTTGATCTTTACATAATCCCCCTCCTACAGGCCATGGAGCCTTTGTGGGGATTTGTAGATTGTTATGTAATTATTTTACTGGTATATGGAAAATAAATCTATCTATCTATCTATCTATCTAAAAAAAAATGGCCTTTACTTTTCTTTGAAAAACTTATTTGTCGAATTTTTTTCTAAATAATTTTTGGTCGTTGTGTCGCTATACAAGTATTAAGTTTTTATGGCATGGGGGGGGGTGCGTCTGCTCCAATTATTCTTAACTTAAAAAAAACGGCCATAAAAACATTACGTTGAATTCTATTTAGGCTTTTTTCTAATTAAATAAGATTACCTCTTAGATATAAACCTTATATATGAACAATAGACAGCTTGCATAACTTGTGGACAGCGATTGCTCCGATAAGGGTGTTTTCACCATTTCACTTGCTTACACAAAGGGATCACGACTGTTTGGAATTGACCTTAATAGGATTTTGTTTGCCAAAGCAATTTTGCATCTATCACAGAGTATGTATTTTAACCTTATAATTTTATAATTATAATAGATTTACAATGTGTTCTTCCCATACAAAACTTTACCTTATTAAAGTCTTTGAGATGGGGGCGGCGTAGTTGGCAAAAGGAAGAAAAATCTAGCGTAGACAGTAGGGGAGGGGGAGGGTGAGGTTGGAGACTCATCTAATACGGGGCGGAACTTCGCCTATCTCCTCTGTTCCCGATTTAGGAGATTAGACAGATTCATTGGGCTATAGAATGTTGGACCGTTTGAGTTGTGGAAGACGTTAAGATAATAAAACACACTTTACATTTTAAACTATTGCAGGATAGGTTTCATAGATGGCAAAATGGTGAGACTCCTGGCTTATTATTTGGGTGAACCATGACTCAAAGTATGCGATGTTGATTAATTGCCCTGTGTTCTGTGCATATATTATTCTATATATGTTATTTTGAGTTATACTTTTATCGCATTACGTTCATTTTAAAGGCTTGAGATAAAAACTGAAAACTTAGCGGAGACAGTGGTGGGGGAGGTCTCCCCCCTCACATGCATAATTGAGCAGCCACAGAGAAAGTAAAACAAATGAAATTAATCTGTCTTTTGAAAATGTCTTTTTTCAAAAGACACGAACAAAATCGTCTAAAGGAATCTGAAGTGCTCTGACATTTCCGGTGATTCTTTATTCTCGTTACTTTCAGATGTAAAATTTAGAATTTTATCGAATGGGTTTAGTCGTCCCCTCCCTGAATAATTCACATTTGGAAAAACCACCACTGGGAAATTCCTCCCCCCTCAAAGAACATTTTTCTTTTCCTGCTGATAGTTCCTCCACGTTAAATTCCACCCAGCAGAGATTTTCCAGCCGTGGAATATGCTCCCCAAACATATTCCCCTCAGATAATTTCGGATATTCATAAAAATGGAATCTGAAATTTCTACTCTACTTTTTAGGTCAGAAGCAATGCTATAGCGTTACCTAAGTAAAGAGCCATAAGGGTACAATGAGTTAATACTTATTTATTTTACCAGGGGCACTTTATGTGGAAGAGGTGGTCGCATAAACTTTGAAACGGGGTTCATTGAATTACAAATAAAAATTTATAGTGCCCTTACACCAGGGGCGGATCCAGGATTTTTTAGGGGGGGGGGGCAAAATAGGTTGACCCGATAAACCTGCGCTAGGAGCAAGTTTAATTAACGCAATATTGCGTTAATTAATTAAATTACATTACTTTAGACTACGTTAGGGGGCGCCCCCCCGCCCTTCCCCTGGATCCGCCACTGCCTTACACTCTCTGTTTCTTTCCTTGTTAGGGAGGAGAGCAGATGCCTAATAGGCGTGTGTTAATACCAAAATATTCTAACTCTCAAAGGGCCTTCAGGTATAAACAGAATTAGTTCAAAGGGAGGGGGGGGGAAAAAGGGCGTTGGGGCAGTATTTTCCCTTCGATCGATTTTGACTCGTAAGAGGTGGACTAGAACTTCCCATTTCCAATCAAATGAGCCTTCTCTGAAGTTTATACGAGAATCCCTTCCTGCCCCAGGACCCTGGGGGGTTTTGTCGACGCCAGTTTTGTTACCTAACCTTTCAACTATTTTTAACAAAATTTTGATCTGATGCATTTCGGGTGGGGAGGCGGGGGGGGGGCCCTAGTCGCCCTCCAATCTCTTTTGACTCTGAAACAGTAAACAAGAAATTTCAATTTCCAATCAAATGAACCCTCTCTAAAGTTTATACGAGTATCTCTTCCATAAAAAAATAATATGAAGGATTCGGAGAACCCTTAAATTATAACCCTTGCCCTGAGGGCTGTGGGGGAGTTGTCATCCTCAAAGACCTAATTTCCAGACCTTGATTGAATTTGTTTGGGGAAAAGGTGGGTGCGAGAGGGGGGTTAGTTGCCCTCAAATCACTTTCCACTATTAAAAAGGGTACTAGCCCTTTGAATTTCTAATCGAATGAGCCTTTTTTGAAGTTTCTACGACACCACCTTCTATAAAAACCTTATATGCCCCCAGGGTATAACTTAAAACCCTTGCCTTGAGGGTTGTGGGGGAGTGTCCTCCTCAAAAACATATTTTCTATCTGAAAATCAGCTACGTTGAACAAAATGGCTATGTCAAAATTTTGATTGGATGTGTTTTGGGGAATGATGGGCGTGGGGGGGGCTAGTTGCCCTCCAATCACTTTCGACTATTAAAAAGGGCACTAACCCTTTGAATTTACAATCGAATGAGCCTTTTTTTAAGTTTCTACGACAACGCCTTCTACAAAAACCTTATAAGCCCCCAGGGCATAACTTAAAACCCTTACCCTAAGGGTTGTGGGGGAGTATCCTCCTCAAAAATATATTTACTATGTGAAAATCAACTACGCTGAACAAAATGGCTATCTTAAAATTTTTATGTGACGTGTTTGGGGGAATGATGGGCGGGGGGGTGGTAGTTGCCCTCTAATCATTTTCGACTATTAAAAGTGCACTAGCCCTTTGAATTTCCAATCGAATGAGCCTCTTTTGAAGTTTCTACGACAACGCCTTCTACAAAAACCTTATATGCCCCCAGGGCATAACTTAAAACCCTTGCCCTGAGGGTTGTGGGGGATTGTTCTCCTCAAAAATATTTTCTATCTGGAAATCAACTACGCTGAACAAAATGGCTATCTCAAAATTTTGATTGGGTGTGTTTGGGGGAATGATGGGCGGGGCGGGGGGGGGGCTAGTTGCCCTCCAATCACAATCACTTTGCAGTCACAACCCTTGCCCTGAGGGTTGTGGGGGAGTGTCCTCCTGAAAAATATATTTTCTATCTGGATATCAACTAGGCTGAACAAAATGGCTATCTCAAAATTTTGATTGGGTGTGTTTGGGGGAATGATGGGCGTGGGGGGGGGGCTAGTTTCCCTACAATCACAATCACTTTGCAGTCACAATCCTTGCCCTGATGGTTGTGGGGGAGTGTCCTCCTCAAAAACATATGTTCTATGTGGAAATCAACTACGCTTAACAAAATGGCTATCTTAAAATTTTGATTGGATAGGTTTGGGGGAATGATGGGCTTGGGAGAGGGGCTAGTTGCCCTCCAATCACTTTCGACTATTAAAAAGGGCACTATCCCTTTGAATTTCCAATCGAATGAGCCTTTTTTGAAGTTTCTACGACAACGCCTTCTATAAGAACCTTATATGCCCCCAGGGCATAACTTAAAACCCTTGCCCTGAAGGTCTGGGGGAGTGTCCTCCTCAAAAACGTATTTTCTATCTGGAAATCAACTACGCTGAACAAAATGGCTATCTCAAAATTTTGATCTGAAGTGCTTGGAGGGATGATAGGCGTGGGGGGGGGGGGGCAAGTTGCCCTCCAAACACTTTCGACTATTAAAAAGGGCACTAGCCCTTTAATTTCCAATTGAATGAGCCTGTTTTGATGTTTCTACGACAACGCCTTCTATATAAAACCTTATATTCCCTCAGGGCATAACATAAACCCCTTCCCCTGAGGGTTGTGGGGGAGTGTCCTTCTCAAAAATATATTATCTATCGAAGAATCAACTACGCTGAACAAAATGGTTATCTCAAAATTTGGATTGGATGTCTTTGGGGGAATAATGGGCGTGGGGAGGGCTAGGTTTTTAAGAAGAGGTCTAGAAACCATAATAAAAAAGTAAAATAATATAGAGGTTTTTAATAAGAAGTGATAATAGGAGGTCTAAAAACCATAATAAAACAGTAAAATAATATAGAGGTTTTAATAAGAGGTGATAATAAGAGGTCTAAAAACCATGATAAAAAGATAAAATAATATAGAGGTTTTTAAGAAGAGGTCTAAAAACCATAATAAAAAAGTAAAATAATATAGAGGTTTTTAATAAGAAACGATAATAAGATGTCTAAAAACCATGATAAAAAAATAAAATAATATAGAGGTTTTTAAGAAGAGGTCTAGAAACCATAATTAAAAAAGTAAAATAATATAGAGGTTTTTAATAAGAGGTGATAATAAGAGGTCTAAAAACCATGATAAAAAAATAAAATAATATAAAGGTTTTTAAGAAGAGGTCTAGAAACCATAATAAAAAAGTAAAATAATATAGAGGTTTTTAAGAAGAGGTGATAATAAGAGGTCTAAAAACCATGATAAAAAAATAAAATAATATAGAGGTTTTTAAGAAGAGGTCTATTAACCATAATAAAGAGTAAAATAAAATAGAGGTTTTTAATACGAGGTGATAATAAGAGGTCTAAAAACCGTGATAAAAAAATAAAATAATATAGAGGTTTTTAAGGAGAGGTCTAGAAACCATAATAGAAGAGTAAAATAATATAGAGGTTTTAATAAGAGGTGATAATAAGAGGTCTAAAAACCATGATAAAAAAATAAAATAATACAGAGGTTTTTAAGAAGAGGTCTAGAAACCATAATAAAAAAGTAAAATAATATAGAGGTTTTTAATAAGAAGTGATAATAAGAGGTCTAAAAACCATAATAGAACAGTAAAATAATATAGAGGTTTTAATAAGAGGTGATAATAAGAGGTCTAAAAACCATGATAAAAAAATAAAATAATATAGAGGTTTTTAAGAAGAGGTCTAAAAACCATAATAAAAAGTAAAATAATATAGAGATTTTTAATAAGAAGTGATAATAAGAGGTCTAAAAACCATGATAAAAAAATAAAATAATATAGAGGTTTTTAAGAAGAGGTCTAGAAACCATAATAAAAAAGTAAAATAATATAGAGGTTTTTAATAAGAGGTGATAATAAGAGGTCTAAAAACCATGATAAAAAAATAAAATAATATAAAGGTTTTTAAGAAGATGTCTAGAAACCATAATAAAAAAGTAAAATAATATAGAGGTTTTTAAGAAGAGGTGATAATAAGAGGTCTAAAAACCATGATAAAAAAATAAAATAATATAGAGGTTTTTAAGAAGAGGTCTAGAAACCATAATAAAAAAGTAAAATAAAATAGAGGTTTTTAATACGAGGTGATAATAAGAGGTCTAAAAACCTCGATAAAAAAATAAAATAATATAGAGGTTTTTAAGGAGAGGTCTAGAAACCATAATAGAAAAGTAAAATAATATAGAGGTTTTTAATAAGAAGTGATAATAAGATTTCTAAAAACTATGATAAAAAAATTAAATAATATAGAGGTTTTTAAGAAGAGGTCTAAAAACCATAATAAAAAAGTAAAATAATATAGAGGTTTTTAAGAAGAGGTGATAATAAGAGGTCTAAAAACCATGATAAAAAAATAAAATAATATAGAGGTTTTTGAGAAGAGGTCTAGAAACCATAATAAAAAAGTAAAATAATATAAAGGTTTTTAATAAGAGGCGATAATAAGAGGTCTAAAAACCATGATAAAAAAATAAAATAATACAGATGTTCTTAAGAAGAGGTCTAAAAACCAAAATAAAAAAGTAAAATAATATAGAGGTTTTTAATAAGAAGTGATAATAAGAGGTCTAGAAACCATGATAAAAAAGTAAAATAATATAGAGGGCTTAATAAGAGGTGATAATAAGAGGTCTAAAAACCATAATAAAAAAATAAAATAATACAGGGTTTTTAAAAAGAGGTCTAGAAACCATAATAAAAAAGTAAATAATATAGAGGGTTTTAATAAGAAGTGATAATAAGAGGTCTAAAAACCATGATAAAAAAAATAACATAATATAGAAGTTTTTAATAAGAGGTGATAATAAGAGGTCTAAAAACCATGATAAAAAAATAAAATAATACAGAGGTTCTTAAGAAGAGGTCTAGAAACCATAATAAAAAAGTAAAATAATATAGAGGTTTTTAATAAGAAGTGATAATAAGAGGTCTAGAAACCATGATAAAAAAGTAAAATAATATAGAGGGCTTAATAAGAGGTGATAATAAGAGGTCTAAAAACCATGATAAAAAAATAAAATAATATAGGGGTTTTTAAAAAGAGGTCTAAAAACCATAATAAAAAAGTAAATAATATAGAGGGTTTTAATAAAAAGTGATAATAAGAGGTCTAAAAACCATGATAAAAAAAATAAAATAATACGGAGGTTTTTAAGAAGAGGTCTAGAAACCATAATAAAAAAGTAAAATAATATAGAGGTTTTTAATAAGAAGTGATAATAAGAGGTCTAAAAACCATAATAAAACAGTAAAATAATATAGAGGTTTTAATAAGAGGTGATAATAAGAGGTCTAAAAACCATGATAAAAAGATAAAATAATATAGAGGTTTTTAAGAAGAGGTCTAAAAACCATAATAAAAAAGTAAAATAATATAGAGGTTTTTAATAAGAAGTGATAATAAGAGGTCTAAAAACCATGATAAAAAAAATAAAATGATATAGAGGTTTTTAAGAAGAGGTCTAGAAACCATAATAAAAAAGTAAAATAATATAAATGTTTTTAATAAGAGGTGATAATAAGAGGTCTAAAAACCATGATAAAAAAATAAAATAATATAGAGGTTTTTAAGAAGAGGTCTAGAAACCATAATAAAAAAGTAAAATAATATAGAGGTTTTTAAGAAGAGGTGATAATAAGAGGTCTAAAAACCATGATAAAAAAATAAAATAATATAGAGGTTTTTAAGAAGAGGTCTAGAAACCATAATAAAAAAGTAAAATAAAATAGAGGTTATTAATAAGAGGTGATAATAAGAGGTCTAAAAACCGTGATAAAAAAATAAAATAATATAGAGGTTTTTAAGGAGAGGTCTAGAAACCATAATAGAAAAGTAAAATAATATAGAGGTTTTAATAAGAGGTGATAATAAGAGGTCTAAAAACTATGATAAAAAAATAAAATAATATAGAGGTTTTTAAGAAGAGGTCTAAAAACCATAATAAAAAAGTAAAATAATATAGATGTTTTAATAAGAGGTGATAATAAGATGTCTAAAAACCATGATAAAAAAATAAAATAATATAGAGGTTTTTAAGAAGAGGTCTAAAAACCATAATAAAAAGTAAAATAATATAGAGGTTTTTAATAAGAGGTGATAATAAGAGGTCTAAAAACCATGATAAAAAAATAAAATAATATAGAGGTTTTTAAGAAGAGGTCTAGAAACCATAATAAAAAAGTAAAATAATATAAAGGTTTTTAAGAAGAGGCGATAATAAGAGGTCTAAAAACCATGATAAAAAAATAAAATAATACAGATGTTTTTAAGAAGAGGTCTAGAAACCATAATAAAAAATTAAAATAATATAGAGGTTTTAATAAGAGGTGATAATAAGATGTCTAAAAACCATGATAAAAAAAATAAAATAATATAGAGGTTTTTAAGAAGAGGTCTAAAAAACATAATAAAAAAGTAAAATAATATAGAGGTTTCAATAAGAGGTGATAATAAGAGGTCTAAAAATCATGATAAAAAAATAAAATAATATAGAGGTTTTTAAGATGAGGTCTAAAAACCATAATAAAAAAGTAAAATAATATAGAGGTTTTTAATAAGAAGTGATAATAAGAGGTCTAGAAACCATGATAAAAAAGTAAAATAATATAGAGGTTACCTTATCAAAACAGAAGAGGTTTAGAGATCCGCCAACATTTATAGCTCGTGGATTTATGCAAAGAATTTTCTGTTTTTCCAGTCTTTTCGATGCGTAGTAACTACCAACTGTCATTGCAGCTGGAAGGGCAGGGGGTACCACTATTGTCACAATGTCAAATGTATGCCCGAAAACTGACCAGCCAGTCATCCCCAACTGGAGCTGAAATTTAAATTATGTTAGGCTTAGGGGCCAGGGTTATATTAGGGTTAAGGGGACTAGTATTGTCAAAATTTTAAGGGCATTTCCCAATACTCACCAGTTAGTCATCCCCAACTTAACCTAGAAATTAAATTATGTTAGGCTTTGGGGCTAGGGTTATATCTGGAGCGTTTTGAAAAAAGGCCAAGTCCACCTTTTTCCGAAAATAAGTTAAGCATTTGGTTCGAAAGAGCTCGAAGAAGTCTATAGATTGGTATGTTAAAAATGGGCTTGTCTTCAATTTTGACTGAGTTATTAATTTTTCCAAAAGAGCGTAAAAAAGGGCAACTAGGGCGTAAGTCTCTTATTTTCTAAGCAAGGAATAATTCAGCAGTTTGGACATTTCCAACGACTTCCCGTCAAAAATACAATTAGGAATCCGTCTTTAAAATTTCAAGCTTCTTAAATTCTGATTCGATAAAGATTTTTTCATCCGTGTTTTTATTTTACATTTTGCACTCATGTAAAAGTCGCAAAAGTGGACTTGGACCCTTTTTACAAAGGGCCCAATACGGATATTAGGTGTAAAGGGACCAGTATTGTCAAAATGTTAAAGGTTTGTCCGAATACTCACCAGCCAGTCATCTCCAACTGGAGCTAGTTTGTTTTGCTTGGTTCTCTTGACCTTTTCGTATTAGGTACAATTTATGTTTTATCAGTCGCTTTATTTTTGAATTTATGTATGGCTTATCACTAGAACAGAAATTAGTCTTACGTTCAGGAAAGCACTCGAGGAATTTTGAATTTACCTTATTATGGAATTATTATACTTTGGAATGACAGCTGAAGAGACCGCGACCCAGTTTTCTCCCGTTATCCAGTCACCAAATTGCAGCAGACCATGGTCAGTGATCGGCCTTGAAGTAACTTCGGTTACTGAATATTTAATTTTTACTTTTTCCAAGGGGTTCCAAGGGGTTTCCAAGGTGTAACATGTAATAATAACTTCCACCAAGTGGTGCTAGTTTACTTGGATTCTGGTAATAATTCGAAAGATTGGTCAGGATTACATCCAGAGAAATATTCCCCTTAGTTGTTGGGAAATCGACTGGAGTTTTAAGGTTAAGTGACCTGCCAAGCGATTTGCTATCGAGTTCGTTAGCATCTCCTAGCATTACTATTCCAAAATATGGGTGAGTTCTCTGGACGTACTCTGTGGATTCCTGCAGCTTCTCCCAAGAAGCTTTTCTTGCTGCAGCGGGTTGACCAGGTGAATAATAAAGATTTTCTCTCTTAATTTTTTTGTAAATGGAGGAGCAGTGTGGTCTAAGAAATTATTTAAGTAAATGAAACCTCAGAAAGGATAGAGAAAACAGGGAGAGGAAAAAAAAGAATAATAATGGCTATAGAATGCGCAGGTGATGTGTTTGATAGCGGTAAGTTTTTTTTTTTTTTTTTTTTTTTTTTAATGAAGATTTTATATGAGTAGTTCAAGGTTAGAAAAGTTAGAATAGTGAAAGGAAATATAGGAAAACTATGTGAAAATTATATGAAGGTAACACATTTATTTTCTAGAAAAGGAAGAGAAAACAAGGAAAGGAATTACATCCATTATACTTCAGTATGGACTAAATGCTGATGATAAAAGGAAGAAAAGAAGAAGAATTTAAAAATTTTTATTAAACAAGGATTTTGAATATTTTTTTATGTTATAGAGTCTACTTATTTATTTTTTTTTTTTTAAGTGGCAAGCTTGTCACCCAACCTTGCTGCGGAGTGGAATCGAACCCTGGGCCTCAAATTGCCAAGCACAGAATAACTCCACTGGGCTAAAAAAAAAGTTATTTGGGCAATAGGACTAAGAAATCACCAAAGCATTTTGTTCTGGGGGCAGAATTTTGTTCGGGGGGGGGGGGGGAGAGTAAGGGTTTATTTTACTCGCAATTTTAAGAACTTGAATGGAGTTTACACTTGAATACACCCTGTGAAATTCCACTCCAAATCAAACACTGTTGTCTCTGGAAAAGTAAAAACAATCCTTATTGGTCCCAGGCAAGAAATATACATAGATTTTAAAAAATATAACGTCATATTCATCAATCCAGCCAGTGGCCACACTTCACGTAAAAACTACAGAGGTTAAACCCCTACCATTTTCTCACCATAAACTGAATAGAAACAAAAATCCCCTCCTCTTTAACATAATTACTAGGTTTAAAGTATATAACTACTAGGCCTCTAGTTTGAATATCGAACTGAACAATCCAGGACTGCAACTTAAGCACATAAAACGTTGAAATGACCAATTAGCAGCCTAAGGAGCATGCCTTCTTGTATAGAATGCCTATTATAAAGAGAAAGCCGTGTCTTACCATGCGTGTTAAATTATAGCCAACTCCTAATGCAGATATTCCCGCTAGTATACCAATAAACTTGTAAGAATCGCGTTCAAATTGAAAGTCTAAAGGTTGAGGGTATAAAATAGATGACACCATCTGACCTTTGGCAGTTGAATACCCAGTACGAATGACACAAGCTAAAACCTAATAAATAAAAATTAATTAATAATGCTTACATTATTAAGAAATCATATAATTAAATACCAGACTTTAGTTACTATTACTACTACTACTACTAACAACTCACCGCAGCACCAATCCGCCCGAGGCCAACAGAGCTACGCACGCTCCTCCTCCATCCCAATCTATTCAGAGCCTCCCTTTTTACACCCACCCACGAAGTTCCCATTTCTTTTAAAATCTTTTTTTATGACGTCCTCCCACCCCAGACCAGGAAGACCTGCTTTCCGTTTAGCCCTAGACGGTTGGCCGAAAAGAACAAAGAATTAAACAATTAAATTACTGAACAGTTAAATGATCTTTTTTAGAATATTAAACAGGTTGTATACCACTTAAATTGTCGCCATTCATATTAGCCCCTTCCCCCACTCATTACCATTAGTGATTAATTTTCTATAAAAGTTTTAATTAACAACAACCAGAGAAAAACAAGTTTGGGCCTATTATGGGCGTCACGAATCAATGCCACCAATTATGTTTTAACAGTTTTTGTCTTCATTGCGGTCCCCTTGTCCCTGTATACATTACCTCTGTACATTGTCCCTGTCTACATTAAGTTTAGGCCAACCGAGTAAAACGAAATTTGTTTGTCCTGTTTTATCATTCGATTTTTTTTTTTTTTAGAATTTAAATTCCCTGTTGTAGTTGCTGCAATGGCTACAACACAGTAAAGAACAAACTACGGCCCATAGCAACCGAAATTTTAGAAGCGCGGTTTGATAAAACTGTCCACTCACACAAGACAACAGTCCTAGCTTTAAGCACAAAACAAATTACGGGTATATAAATTTTTTTTGACGAGGGATTGAAAATTCTTCGTTGTGAGCGATCGACATTACATGCGAATGGTCAAACTCGAACGACCATTCAAGTTCTACAAGAACCATTCAGAACATTCAGTTTCTGGGTTTTATCCACTATTAATTCAGTTTGCGTCGTTTGTAAAGCTAAATCACCACAACTTCAACTATGAAATTACATCATTGTATATAAAATAATTTTAAACGGGTGCAATCTTCAAGTCGTTTGAAAAAAGCTTTTGACTCCTTTCAGGGACCAATATATGTTGTTCTTGGTCATGGAGTACTCTTGGCCCAAGGTCTTAACAATATATGTTTAGAGCTAATCAGAAAAAAAAAATTCTAACACACAGAGACGACACAAACATAGAGAGGACGTCTTTTTCGGGCCTCATATCCCTAAAAATAATTTTCTTTTTTTTACATAAGGTGTCTCTGGCAGTAATGTGGCAGTAATGCCACAGACTTGTGGCAGTAATAGTGCCAGGACTTGTGGCAGTAATATTCAGATTGATCAGGAAAACAAGACTATTGTCCCCTTTCCACGACCTCTAACTTTTGGGGCCACAGACCATATTTGGGGCCCGGATTTTGATCTGTCCATTCCCCTAGATTAAAAAGAATAAGATAATTTAAATTGAAAGTGGTCCTAATTTTATCCCATTATTTACGACAAACTGTGAGCGACAGTAGAGCTTGTCAGGTTGACAGTAAAGACAGTTGAGTTGTAAGGGCCATATTTTGCTCAAGACATCTTAATTTAGCACTCAATTTACATTCAAGGCGCCTTAACTGGCGCTTAATCCCCTTTATTGCCACTCAAGGTTCCTCAATATGGGTACCTGTCCATATTGAGGTACCCAAGGCCAGGAAAGGTACCCACCTGTCCATATTGGCTGTAAGCCAGGAATGAAGGAGGGCTGGGTGATAGGTTAATCCCCTATCCCCATAAAACATTACTGATTCCTGAAACGACAATGATGGAAGGGTCATTGTGAAGAGGCCTTATGCCACCTCCTTCGTTGCCGGCTTATGCGCCGACCGGCATGGGAAGTACTAAGTAACCTAAGTCATACTTTTATATTCACTTCTACGTTTTTCATAAAATATGATCTGTGTAGATGTTCCAAAACATTTTATTGGCTTTTGAGTCGCAAAAGGTCTTCATCCGCCCATGTGTACATCTCGTAACCTGTTTTTATTTTATATATATATATATATATTTAGATATATATATATATATATAATATATATATAAATATATATATATATATATATATATATATATATATATATATATATATATATATATATATATATATATATATATATATATATATATATATATATATATATATATATATATATATATATATATATATATATATATATATATATATATATATATATATATATATATATATATATATATATATATATTTTTATTAAATAAAAACGAAATATAAATGAATATTTCGAGATTGCACATCAAACTCAACCACTTCTACTATTTAAATAAACAGATTCTTTTCGGGCCCCAGGGGTCCAAAAAGCAGTATAATACCCAATAAATTGTCTTACATGCTCGCCTTCAAAATATCTGGCTTGAAGAACAGCAGTGCCACCATACAAGACATGACGATTATGCTCTGACTCTAAGAAATGAATGGACGAACTATTTGGCAACGCTGTTTTCATCACAGGAACGCTTTCCCCTATAAAACGATCTCATTTATTTTTGCGTTGTCTTGTCTTAACTTTATGAAAATTGCTTATCAAAAACAGTCATAACAATTACACGGAAACACGTTTAGAGAAACAATATAGCAATTTTTGAGCTTGATACATACATACATTTGGTATTTGCCAGCTATCACATCGCATTCAATTTCACAATTATTAAAGACAAAAAAACACAAACTCCTTCTAAACAATCTAAAATCCAATAAATTACAGACAATAGCAAACCGTTGATCTGAGCCATCTGGCATGATGTTTACTTTTCCTAATGCAGTCTTTTATGCTAATTCCTTGGTACATAACTCTTTTTCTTTCTAAAAATAGATATATTTTTAGTTTTTTTTCTCTTTGTTATAAACCGCTGATCACAATGATCACAATGCTTCTCCACATTGAGTTGTGGAGAAGCACTACTGCTGCTAACCCAACAAAAGTCACACCCACAAAAAGCACGTTTGGTGAAAATCGTTTGCTGGACACCCACAAAAAGCACGTTGATATGACTAAGAGCTTTAGATTGATCCCTTAAACAACTCTATACTTTTAGTACTACAAGCACAAAATAAAAGTTGAAAATAGGGATAAAATCCTTTTTAATAGACAGTGTATAGAAATTCACAAAAATACCAGATATTTCGGTCACATATACAGTGACCGTTTTACTACTGATGACGGTCACTGTATGTGTGACCGAAATATCTGGTATTTTTGTGAATTTCTATAAACTATTAAAAAGGATTTTATCCCTATTTTGAACTTTTATTTTATCGTCATGGAAAGGATAGTGTAGTCTCCGAAATTATCTACTACAACTACAGTTACTGTAACTAATGACGCTAAGAGTATTAAGGGGAAACTTCTAGGAAGTGTTTAGGGGGCGTTCCAATTAAAAGAAAAAACTGTACACGTACAGGTTTTTAAAAAGGCATATAAACAATATCATAGCCAGCACCACTCTATAATAGCCAGAAATATCATTGAAATATCTAAAGAAGCTATTCCGATTCAAAATTAAAAGTTTTTGGGTCCTTTCTAAGAGTAAATAGAGATTGGAGGACAATCAGCCCATCTCTCAAGCCAATTTATTTCTCAGACACATCTAGTCAAAATTTTGAGACAACTATTTTGTTCAGCATAGTAGAACGGTCCAGCAACTATTTCTTTAGGGATATTGGGCATGTCAAACCCAATTATGCCAAACTATGGATTCTTATAGATAAAGAAAACCGAAAAGATATAAAATATTATTTTTTTTATGAAAATGACTATCAATAAAAAACGGACAGATATTAATCTAAAAAAACTTTTCCACAAAACTACCTTCTCAAAGAAAAGTAAAGAGCTCTATTAACCAAAAAATGGGCAGAAATGAAGTCAAGTAATCATCCAAGCGTAAAACTACCACAAATTACTATCAGTAAATAAATGAAACTCAAAACGAACAGATATTAGAATAAATAGCCGAGTTAAACTCGAAAGGAGCAAAAATTAACATTAGTAAGGCTGATAACCCCCATGCCTTCTCAAGACCAGAATATAATTTGCGCTTTACTAAAAACAGTTTGTTTAAATATTTTCACTTTTGTACTTAAATAAGTAAAAAACTTTTTTTACTCACTTTTTTTACCCATTTTTTATTTGAAGGAATAAATATCAGTATAGGTATATTAAACTAACAATCCACGGTCATTTTTTTTTCAGTAAAGCCTAAGTTATGTTCTGGTTTTCAGAAGGTATGGGGGTTGTCAGCCCTAATATTGTTAATTTTTGCTCGTTTTGAGTTTGACTCGGCTATTTATTATAATTTCTGTTCGTTTTGAGTTTCATTTAGTTGTTGATAGTGATTTGTGGTAGTTTCGCGCTTGGAAGATTATTTGACATTATTTCTGCCCCTTTTTGGCTTAATAGAGCTCTTTACAATTCTTTGAAAACTTATTCTGTGGAATTTTTTTAAATTAATACAAATATATGACACCGTCATTCAGCCAGGGGGCGGCTGGCGCCCCTTGCCCCCCCCCCCTTATGGGCGCCCATGCTGAGAAACGTTCCTTTACACGGTGTATTTTTTAGCTTTGCTTAAAAACGAACAATAGAAATGACAAGTAAGCCAAATTTCGACAAAAAAAAATCCAACATACGGTAAATTCTTACATTTATTTGGACTAATAAATAAATAATGACTGCTTTTTAGGTATTTGTATTAAAATGCACATAAAGTATAGTAAAGGGAGAAAATGAACCATTTGAGGCCAAAACATTTCAGTGGTTCCACGAAACAGCATCTAATGCTTTAATAAGGGGTTCCTCTAGCACCATAGTATAGTAAAGTATAGTAAAGGGAAAAAATGAACCATTTGAGGCCAAAACATTTCAGTGGTTCCACGAAACAGCATCTAATACTTTAATAAGGGGTTCCTCTAGCACCATAGTTTTTCTTTAATTTTCTTAAGCTAATATGTGCTTTTTATTGAATTACTGATTTAAAAAAACTAAGTTTTTCTGATTAAAGTAAAGAGGGAAGTTGAGACGCAAAACGAACGCGATTTATGACAGGAAAACTCTCAAGTGGCCTGCAGCAAATAAAAGAATGTTATTATTAAAATTATTCTATTATTATTAATTATTATTATTATTATAATAATAATTATTATTAATATTATTCTATATATATATATAGAACTTCAATAGTCGTTTAACGGCCATGAAATCAATAACTTTTCAGACACGATTTTATATCTGTAAAACCACAAGAAAGCATAGCTTTCGGTGTGCTTGTAACTGAACCAGCGTGTAACTGAATCAAAGTGCAACTGAACCACCCTGCGACCGAACCCCAGTATAACCGAACCCCCTTGCAACTGAACCCTCGTATAATTGAACCACCGGGCAACTGAACTCCACTTAACTAAACCCTCGTGCAACTAAACCGCCGTGCAACTCAACCCCATTTAACTGAACCCCCGTGCAACTGAACCACCACGCAACTGAACCACCGTGCAACTGAACTACATTGCAACTGAATCCTCGTGTAACTGAACCACCACGCAACTGGACCACCGTGCAACTGAATCCTCGTGTAACTGAACCATCGTGCAACTGAACCACTTAACTCAGTTTTTGGTTTCTCGGGTTTTCTGTTTGCGGAAATCTCGAAATTTGTGGGGGTTGGTTTTGATGGGGCCAGCAACATGTCAGGCTGCTATTCTGGTGCACAGGCTTTTTTTAATATGTTTTTTTTTATTTATAGGATCAAAATGTGGGGGAGAGAAATGTGGGGGAGGGGTAAAAGATTTTTTTAAGAAAATAAAAAAAAATAAGATGCATTATTATTGGGTAAAACACGAGTTAGAATTTTTACATGTTCAACCTTTATGGGATTGCTTGTTTCTTAAAGTCATTATATAAACGCCTTTAAATATCATTCATAAAAAAGTTTTGTTTTATTTTTGCAAAAAAAAGAAGGAGGATCCACAAACCTAATTAAGCTGATTTATTTATCTTTTTTTCAGAGGAATCAAACCTCCTGGACGTTAACTAATAAACAAATGTGTTTAAAATATTTGACCTTTGTGAATTTAGATAATGAATTTTGATCAGATATCTTTGAGGAGATTGCAGCTGAAAAGGATATGGGAGGGGGCTGGTAGAACTCCATCTTTATTTTCAAATTGCCCAGAAAGTTTAAACTTCATACCCTCAGGTTTACACCCTCAGCTGTTCTCGACACATTGCAGATACGTCGTCACATAAAACTGGATGTAAATAGTACCTCTTGATTTAGTTGAGGATGCCCCTAAACATTTTCCGAACGATGTGACGGCTAATACCATAAGCCATAGTAAATATTTCTGGTATTTCCTTTTCACAATCAATAAAGGAAAAAATGTTTTTTGATTGTGTTTTGTATTCTTCATGACATTTTCCTGAAGTTTGACCTTAATACTCCATGCTTTTTTTTATTTATAGGATCAAACTTGCCCTCTCTTGATATAAAAAAAAAAAAAAAAAACAAAAAAAAAAAAAAAAAAAAAAACACCTTGTAAGTTAACAATAGGCAACTTGCATAACCTACAGCCCTTGCACCAGGGGCTAACTTGGAGGCATAGTTATTTAATCTTTGAGCTGTTTTAAATAACATGGTCATCTCAAAATTATCGATCGGATGTATTTGGGGAAAAAAGAGGGCGGGAGTGGAAGCCTTCCGATCACTTTTTACTCTTAAAAAGTGCACTGGAACTTTTGATTTCCAGTCGAATGAGTACCCCCCCCCCCCCAAGTTCATACAAAAGTCTTTTCCATAAAAACTATATGTGTTAACATTGAGTAGCTAGCTTAACTTACAGCCCTTGCTCCAGGAGCTGTTGGTGGGATTGTTAATCATAGAGGCATGGTTATTTGACCTTTATACTATTTTGAATAAATGATTTTTTTAAATTTTGATCTGATGCATTTGGGGGGGGGAGGCTGATTGCCCTCTGATTACCTTTGATTCTTCGAAATTGAACTTCAAATTTCACCTTAAATTTTAACAATTGGTAACTTGCAACAACCTACAGACCTTGCCCTGAGGACCGTGTGGGTTTTTGTTAATCACGTTTATTGATGACGTTTTATTATTCGCTTGTAAATTGAAAGTTTTAGTGCCGTTTTTAAAAGTCAAAAGTGATTGGAGGACATCACCCCCCCCCCCCCAGGAAAAACATCCTGTGGAAAATACCTTCGCGAAATACTAAATCGCAGAAAATACCCCCCCCCCCGCAAAATACCTCCCCATGAAAAACATTCCCCCAAAAAATGCTCTTTGCGGTTGGTTGGTATCCAATTTCTTTCGACTTATAAAAAGACTAGGCCTGGGGATTATAAAACAATTTCTACCTCCATTCTCCTCTCGTCTCTCCCTTAGAGCTAATTCTGTATTTTTCCGAAGGCTCAAAGAGAGCTGGGATGTTTTGGCATTAAAATGCACCCTTTGAGATATTTCCCTCTCTCCCTAGCTAACAAAACAATCAAAAAACCTCATTGCAGAAGTTTTAGTGCCTTTTTAAGTTTTGTAATTTGTCCATTGCTTACAGATAGTGTTTGCTATTGGAAACAAGGATATTTTTCGCACGAGTGTTTTCTGATGGGGAAGGGGGGAGGGGGTCTGGAGGATTCCATAAGAAGCAGATTTTTCCACAGTGGGGGGGGGGCAAAAATTACACATAAATTTCTCTTTTCCACTTTCCTTTGCACTTCTCAACTAAACTAAAAAATAAAAAAACTTAAATAAAATATTCAAATTTGGAAAACCATATTTTCACGAGGGGGTATTTTCCAAGGTAGGGTTTTTCCATGGGAGAGGGGGGAGGGGTAAATTTCTAGACCCGTAGACAGAGCGAAGGGAACCCCCATTAACAGACATAAAAAAGAGAAATAAATCTGGCTTTAAGAGTTTATGACATCCGATTTTCTTCGTTTTTGTGACAACAAAACACAGCTTTTTTATTAATCATCATGACTTTAAAAAGCAAACAATTTATTTATTCATTTATTTACACAATTTATTCATTTATTTCATACTTTAAAAAGCAAACAATTTATTTATTCATTTATTTCAACAATTTATTCATTTATTTCATGACTTTAAAAAGCAAACAATTTATTTATTCATTTATTTCAACAATTTATTCATTTATTTCATGACTTTAAAAAACAAACAATTTATTTATTCATTTATTTCAACAATTTATTCATTTATTTCATGATTTTAAAAAGCAAACAATTTATTTATTCATTTATTTCAACAATTTATTCATTTATTTCATGACTTTAAAAAGCAAACAATTTATTCATTCATTTCAACAATTTATTCATTTATTTCATGACTTTAAAAAGCAAACAATTTATTTATTCATTTATTTCAACAATTTATTCATTTATTTCATGACTTTAAAAAGCAAACAATTTATTTATTCATTTATTTCAACAATTTATTCATTTATTTCGCGATTTTAAAAAGCAAACAATTTATTTATTCATTTATTTCAAAAATTTATTCATTTATTTAATGAATTTAAAAATAAAACAATTTATTCATTTATTTCAACAATTTATTCATTTATTTCATGACTTTAAAAAGCAAACAATTTATTTATTCATTTATTTCAACAATTTATTCATTTATTTCATGACTTTAAAAAGCAAACAATTTATTTATTCATTTATTTCAACAATTTATTCATTTATTTCATGACTTTAAAAAGCAAACAATTTATTTATTCATTTATTTTAACAATTTATTCATTTATTTCATGACTTTAAAAAGCAAAAAATTTATTTATTCTTTTATTTCAACAATTTATTCATTTATTTCATGATTTTAAAAAGCGAACAATTTATTTATTCATTTATTTCAACAATTTATTCATTTATTTCGCGACTTTAAAAAGCAAACAATTTATTTATTAATTTATTTCAACAATTTATTCATTTATTTCATGACTTTAAAAAGCAAACATTTTATTTATTCATTTATTTCAACAATTTATTCATTTATTTCATGACTTTAAAAAGCAAACAATTTATTTATTCATTTATTTCAACAATTTATTCATTTATTTCATGACTTTAAAAAGCAAACAATTTATTTATTCATTTATTTCATGACTTTAAAAAGCAAACAATTTATTTATTAATTTATTTTAACAATTTATTCATTTATTTCATGACTTTAAAAATCAAAGAATTCATTTATTCATTTATTTCAACAATTTCTTCATTTATTTCATGACTTTAAAAATCGAACAATTTATTCATTAATTTATTTTAAAAATTTATTCATTTATTTCCTGATTTTAAAAAGCGAAGAATTTATTCATTAATTTATTTCAACAATTTATTCATTTATTTTATGATTTTAAAAAGAGCACATTTTATTTATTAATTTATTTCAAAAATTTATTCATTTATTTCATGACTTTAAAAAGCAAACAATTTATTTATTCATTTATTTCAACAATTTATTCATTTATTTCGTGACTTTAAAAAGCGAACAATTTATTTATTCATTTATTTCAACAATTTATTCATTTATTTCATGATTTTAAAAAGCGAACAATTTATTTATTCATTTATTTCAACAATTTATTCATTTATTTCGTGATTTTAAAAAGCGAACAATTTATTTATTCATTTATTTCAACAATTTATTCATTTATTTCATGACTTTAAAAAGCGAACAATTTATTTATTCATTTATTTTAACAATTTATTCATTTATTTCGTGATTTTAAAAAGCGAACAATTTATTTATTCATTTATTTCAACAATTTATTCATTTATTTCATGACTTTAAAAAGCAAACAATTTATTTATTCATTTATTTCAACAATTTATTCATTTATTTCGTGACTTTAAAAAGCAAAAAATTTATTTATTCATTTATTTCAACAATTTATTCATTTATTTCATGACTTTAAAAATCAAAAAATTTATTTATTCATTTATTTAATGAATTTAAAAAGCAAACAATTTATTTATTAATTTATTTTAACAATTTATTAATTTATTTCAAGACTTTAAAAAGCCAACAATTCATTTATTCATTTATTTAAACAATTTATTCATTTATTTCGTGAATTTAAAAAGCAAACAATTTATTTATTCATTTATTTCAACAATTTATTCATTTATTTCATGACTTTAAAAAGCAAACAATTTATTCATTCATTTATTTCAACAATTTATTCATTTATTTCATGACTTTAAAAAGCAAACAATTTATTTATTCATTTATTTCAACAATTTATTCATTTATTTCATGACTTTAAAAAGCAAACAATTTATTTATTCATTTATTTCAACAATTTATTCATTTATTTCATGACTTTAAAAAGCAAACAATTTATTTATTAATTTATTTAAACAATTTATTAATTTATTTAATGACTTTAAAAAGCAAACATTTTATTTATTCATTTATTTCAACAATTTATTCATTTATTTCATGACTTTAAAAAGCAAACAATTTATTTATTCATTTATTTCAACAATTTATTCATTTATTTAATGACTTTAAAAATCAAACAATTTATTTATTCATTTATTTAATGACTTTAAAAAGCAAACAATTTATTTATTCATTTATTTCAACAATTTATACATTTATTTCATGACTTTAAAAAGCAAACAATTTATTTATTAATTTATTTCAACAATTTATTCATTTATTTCATGACTTTAAAAAGCAAAGAATTCATTTATTCATTTATTTCAACAATTTCTTCATTTATTTCATGACTTTAAAAATCAAACAATTTATTCATTAATTTATTTCAACAATATATTCATTTATTTACCGATATTAAAAATCAAATAATTTATTCATTAATTTATTTCAACAATTTATTCATTTATTTTATGATTTTAAAAAGAGAACATTATCTTTATTAATTTATTTCAACAATTTATTAATTTATTTCATGACTTTAAAAAGCAAACAATTCCAACAAGGTTGAACATGTAGAGATTCTAACTTGTGTTTTACTCAATGTAAGTACCGTGGTTGAGTTGCACAAGAGGTCAGCTATACGAGGATTCAGTTACACGGTGGTTCAGTTGCATGGTGGTTCAGGTGCACGGTGGTTCAGTTGCACGGGGGTTCAGTTGCACGGGGGTTCAGTTAGACGGGGTTTAGTTAAATGAGGTTGAGTTGCACGGGGGATGAGTTGCACGAGGGCTCAGTTAAATCGGGTTCAGTCACACGAGGGTTCAGTTACACGGGGTTGCAGTTTCACGGGGGTTCAGTTGCATGGGGGTTCAGCGGCCCGGTAATTTCAGCTGCACAGTGGTTCAGCTGCACGGTGGTTCAGTTACATGAAACCCTAGCTTTCAGTAAAGCGCTAATTGATCAGAATTCTACCAATATATAGAAATATAACAAGTCTGTTTGTAAAATTAGTTTTTCAAAAATATGGTGCATATTTTTTTATTATGTTGTATATTTATTTACGAAGAAGCATCAAGTAAAGTTCGTCTGAAGTATCACTTTCGATCTTTACTTACATCAGAAAACTTCGTTTTAACAGTAAGCAAAAATATTAACAGTAAGCCTTACAAAACAAATCCAACTCAAGTTAAGATATGAATGAAGATAACATGATTTTTTGCCAAAACAGGACATCAAATACAGGTTTAAAATCACATCTATCTTAAACTTTGCTTTAAAAAATCCAGGATTTGTCAAAAAACGAGTCAATGGTGTTTAGTCCAATCATTTTGGCGGTTTCAACCTCAGAATTTGAGATTGAACAGTATTCATCTGAATAGAATTTTATTCAAGATTAGCCGGTGACCCTGATTAAAACATACCATACAAAGTATAAAAAATTATAAATATTGTTTATGAATAATTTTATTTTTTATTAATTGTTACATCATATCTAACAATTTTTACTTTAATTACGGGTATAGACGTATTCCCCCACGGTATTCCCCCCCCCCGAATAATTCCCACCCACATCTTCCCTGGATAATTCCAGACGTTCATTAGAAGGGAAATTGAAAGTTATTTATTGCTGTTAAAGTGTATGCACCACTACTAATTGGTAGAATTGGTAAATTGGTGGTAAATTTACCAGTAAATTACAGGTAAATCGCTTTTTCAATTTTCTGCCTGAGATCCAAAATATTGAACTGTAAGTAAAATTCTGGACAAAACTTTGGATGAACAGTAGTTTTCTTGAATAAGTTCTAAATATTCAAGGAATATTTAGGCGAATGTTGAACTAAATCAAAACGAACTATGAGCATGTAGATTTTGAAAAAGGTGACAAAGCAATATCTCGAGAACGGCTTACATTATTAAGTTATAATTTTTAGGCTAATTTATAGGGTGTTTAACAGCAATAAATCAATTTCTATTTTCCTTCAAATTAACATATGGAATTATCCAGGGGGAATAAGAGTGGGAATTATCCGCGGGGGGGATTTCCGCTGGGGAGGATTTTCTGCAAGGGAGGGGAAATTTCTGCGGGAATTTTTTCGGGAGGAAATTTTTTGCGGTTGGGGTGTGGGGTATTTTCGAGGGAGTGAATTTTCTGGCGTTTGGGTGTTTACTGGCCTATAATAAACAAAAAAAGAAAAGAAAATCAATCATAATGGTTTACAAAAAACGTCATAGAAAAATCAAAATACCATATACCTTGTCGCAGTGTAGTGGATTTGGCCGAGACTCATGACTTAAGGGCTCACGGTTCAAATCCCGCGTGTCGCAAGGAATTCATTCTTTAATTATAATTCTTTAATTTTAATTAAATAATATAAACTTAAAAAGGGCTCATTCGATTGGATATTGAGAGGACTAGTGCCCTTTTTAATAGTAGAAAGTGATCGGAGAGCAACCCCCCCCCCCTACGTCTATCATTTCGCCAGACACTTCCGGTCACAATTTTAAGATAGACATTTTGTTCAACGTAGTTTAATGGTCTAGAAATAATGTCGTTGAGGATGAAACCCCCCCCCAGCCTTAAGGGCAAGGATTGTAAGTTATACCCTGGGGGCATATAAGGTTTTTTTTTAGAAAGCATGGTCATGTAAACTTCGGTGGGGACTCATTTGATTGGTAATAAGAAGCTCTAGCGCCCATTTTAAGAGTCAAAGTGATCGGAAAGCAGGTACCCGCCCCCCCCCCCCCAAGCACACGTCGTAATGTCCCGAACTGCATCTAAAAGAAATCTTGAGATAGCCATTTTGTTTAAAATAGTCCAAATATCATATAACAAGGCTTTTTGGATTGAAACATACCCCCAAAGCCAGGGGGCAAGCGTTGTAAGTTATGCCCCGAGGGCATTTAAGGTTTATTTGGAAGGGATTGTTGTATAAATTTTAGAGGAGCATCATATGGTTGAAAATAGGAAGTTCTCTTTTAAGAGCCAAAGTGATGGAGGGCAGCTAGACCCCCCCCACTACCCCTCTTTTCACCATACGAGTCTGATTGAAATTGAGAGATATCGATTTTGCTCAAAATAGTCCGAAAAACATATAACTGTGCCTCTAGGTTTGATACAACCCCCAGTACCCTAGGAACAGGGTTGCAAGTCGTGCCCAAGGGACAGGGTTGCAAGTCATGCCCTGAGGGCATATAAGGTTTTTATGGAATGGGTGGCCGTATAAACTTCAGATGGGGATTATTTGATTTGAAATTGGTAGTTAAAGTACCCTTGTTAAGAGTGAAAGTAATCAGAGGGCAGCTACCCCCCCCCCCCCACCCCATACGTCGTGTTTTCCCGAAATACATCCAATAAAAATTTTGAGACCGTCAATTTAAGAATGCCCCTAATATAGAGTCATCAGCGAGTACCATGACCCATTTTAAGGAAAATGTCGGACAAAAGTTTCACCGTGAACCTGGGTCTTTATCAGCGTCACAAAAAAGTTTAGTAACGAGTTTGGTTTCTGAAAATAATCGGTTTAACCTGGAAGAAACTTGCAATTCAAGATCGCGTTCAGGATCTTCATTCTCAATTCAATCCTTCTTTTGTGTAGTGGAGGAGCCTAGTAGTGATAACGAAATAAATGGGGTGAACAGTGAAAATTCGGTTATTAAAAAAGGCTCCACATCAACTTTTGTCGGGCCTGTAGGGGCTCCCAAACGTAACAGCCAACAAAGTATTAGCCCAGATGACCACCTCATACAGAAGAGTAAGCCGGTTAGAGCTGACGACCCTAAAACATGGAGCCTAGGCGGCTATTTAACCCATCACAATCCATTCGCTCAGATAGTGGATAGGATAAGCAGGGCCATGGTGCAAATTACGAGCGTCATTTAGGGCATTGGAATGTTCAGGGTTTTTCGTATCTCAAAGAAGAGTGTCTTCTTAAATGTCGTAATTTTTCAGTTGTATCATTAATAGAAACGTGACTGGAAAAAGAGGAGAGAGTAGAAGGTTTTTCTTATTTTGGATCACAAAGAATGCGATCGTAGAATGGTAGAACTTATGGAGGAGTTGCATTATTGATAACGAAAAGATGGCGAAATGTACCTCGGTTGAAAAGTGTTTCATGTAATCTAGCATGGGTGCGAGTATCTTTAGGTGGTAACTCGCTTATCTTTTGTTCAGTGTATTTACCACCGGAAACTAGTACTTTTAGTGATGAAGATACCTGCGAGATATTAGAAAATGAGATGGATCGTTTTTCAGAACAGTTTCCGTCAGATTATGTTATTTTTCTAGGGGATTTTAACGGATATAAAGGGGAGGACGAAGAAGCCCGTGAGGAGGAGGTGGATCTCGAACTAGAAAAAATGAATGGAGTTTATACGATTGAGCCGTCGGTTATGAGTAGGACGAGTAAGGACGGTCATCGGAGAAAGCATAATTGGGGTAAAAAATTATTGGATTTTTGTGGTAAGCAGAATTTGGTTATTTTGAATGGGAGGAAAGGGAAGGATAAAGGAGGGGGGGATTTTACATGTTTTTCGGGTAAATCTCCAAGTGTTATAGATTATGGGGTTGTTAGTCTGAAGCTTCTTTCTTGTTGTGTGGATTTTGAGGTGATGGCGCTGGCTGGGTCGGATCACATGCCTATTAGGGTTGAATTTGGAGGGGGAGGATGGGCTGAGAGCCGGAAAAAAATTGGGGTCAAGGGAAAGTTGGGTAATGAGCTTGAATGGAGGGAAGGTTTAAGGTTTGATAATGATAGTGAGGAGAAGTTGAAAAAGGTACTAGTTGAAGATAGAGGGCTGGATTCATTTATTCAGAAGAGTGAAGATATTGCAAGGGAAGGGGATATAGCAGGTTCTGTTGATTTTTTGTCGGGGGTTTTGTATAAGATTGAAACTAAGGTGACAAGTAGGAGAAAATATGGTAGGAGTACTGGTTTGATGAGTTTTTTTTTATAAAGAATGGGAGGAAAAGAAGGAGGTTTTAGGAGCTTTTAGATTGCTTAAGGCTAGTAGTACAGTTGATCTGGAAAAAAAAATTACAGGTTTTTAGGGACAAGCGAAGGGGATATAAAAGACTTCTTAAGTTGAAGAAGAGACGTTTTGAAGAGGAAGAGAGCCAAAAAATACGGGAAAAATTTAGTGTGAATGATGCAACGGAGTTCTGGAAGTTAATTAGGAAATCAACAAAAAATAGAAGGTTGACTGATTCAGTCCCTCACGCCGAAACCTTGCCAGAATACTTAGAACAAAAATACAAAGAGATATACACCGAAGAGGATAAAGAAAAATCTGATGAGGAGATGGATAGTTTAGAAGAGACAGCCGATATTGAGTTGGATTTAGAAGACGCTAACCTACTGGAGCCGGTTGGACAGGAGGAAATATGGTACGCCTTGAAAAGCATGAGAGGGAACTCAGCATCGGGCATCGACAGAGTACCAACTAAGCTGTTGAAATGGTCAAGGGCATGGATACTGCCAGTGCTTGCATTGATATTCTCGGCAATTCTAAGTACACCTCTATGGCCGCAAAATTGGCAGATATCGATTATGGTCCCATTATTTAAGAAAGGAGAAAGAAACCAGCACAAGAACTACAGGGGGATAAGTCTAGGAAGTTCTATCAGTAGGTTATTTTGTAGAGTGTTGTCTAATAGGATGGATAAATGGTTGCAATATAAAGGTAGATTAATTGAATGTCAGGCAGGGTTTGGGACAAGTACAATTGATCAAGTATTTTGTTTATAGGTTTTAGTTGGTAAATATACGAAGTATAGGGAAAATAGGCTATATACGGCGTTTTTGGACATTAGTGGAGCATTTAATGAAGTTTCAAGGAGTATGTTGAAATGGGTATTAGTGAAATTAGGATTGCCAATTAGGTTAGTAGAAGTTATAATGAAAATGTGTGAGGTGGTTACAGTAGTAGTGAAGGTAGGTATTTCTTATTCTAGGCCAGTTTTAAGTAAGTTAGGCCTTAAATAGGGATGCTCTCTATCACCGCCTTTTTTTTGTCTTTTTATTAATGATATTGAGGAGTATTTTAGAAATAGAAATGTCCCTATTTTAAATTTAATGTCGCTGGAGCTGTTTTGTTTATTATTTGCAGATGACATAGAATTGCTTTCGAAATCGGCTCCGGATTTGCAAAAGATGGTTTGGATAGTTATCTGGGGAGTAAAAAATTATTTTTGAATATTGATAAATCAGTTATACTAGTTTTTGGAAAAGAAGAAAGGGAAAAGATTAAGTTTTATTTTAAAGGGAAAGAGATGACAGAAGTTAAGGATTTTATTTATTTGGGATGTAAGTTTACAAGTTCAGGGAGGTGGGGTGAGTAGGTGCAAATAGTGAGTTGGAAGGGTCAGAAGGCTTCATGGGCGTTATTGAAGAGTCCCCTAAGGCATTTAGGATCAGCGGATATTAAGCTATAGAAGAGAATTTTTGAGACGAAGGTAGACCCAGTATTGAGTTACGGTGGGGAAGTTTGGTGTTTTGAAAAAGGGGGGGAAATGGAGAGAATTTATTTAGGACATTCCAGGAGACTTTTAGGGCTAGGCGGGAAATTTAATAGTCTGGTGTTAAAGGAGATTGGTTTACAGAATAATAGGTTAATAAATGCAGCTTATCTGGAGGTGTTGCAGGATAGAAGGAAAAGTTCATGGGCTTCCCAGGTGAAATCAATTTTAAATAGTTGTGGGTTATCAGGTGTTTGGAATGAACGGAAAGGGATAGGGCTGGAAGTAGGAAATGTAGCAAAATTAGTAAAGGGTGTGCTGGAAGATCAGGAGATTCAGAAATGGCAGTGTCAAGTCGCAGCCTCGGCATCCCTCCGCGTTTACTGGCAATGGAAGGAGGTCTGGGGATATGATATTTATTTTAAAGCGGGTTTAAACAGTGAAGAAATTAAGTGGTATATATCAGGGAGGGGTAATTTTCTAGCACTTGGAGAAAGGAGGAAATATTTAGGGAGGGTGAAGGTAATGGACGGTCCTTACTCATGCCCCATATGTAGAGAAAATGGTGAGGATCTGCCTCACTTCATGGCCCTTTGTCCCGAATTACAGGATTTAAGGAAATATTTATTTTTTGGTAAATGTGGGGACAGGTGAATGGCTGGTTTCAGTAATGGGATAAAAAAATTATGGGACAATAAGAATGATACCAAATTATATAAAATTGGGTATGTCACATAGAGATAGATTTCTGTAAAGGGGATGGGGTGAGAGTTGAAATTATTGTTGTATGCGTGTAAGTTGCTTTCTTGTTTGCTATTTTTTGTGAGTGTTGAAATTATTGTTGTATGCGTGTAAGTTGTTTTCTTGTTTGTTATTTTTTGGTAGCCATGGTCCTTGTGGCTTTAGAGCATTAAATATATTTTATTTATTTATTTATTTATTGAAAAACCCGTCAAATCAACATACAACAAGACGGAGCACTTAAAAGAAAAAAGTAAAAAAAGAAGACACAAACTATAACAAACTGAACCAACAAAGAAAACGAATCACTGATTCACTGAATGAGCAGATGGGACCACTCATGTGGATTTCTGCGTAGTTGTCTAGTATGCTTCGCTATTCATCTAGCGACGGCGACGTCAGGGTCTGCGACTTTAAAATTTTCAATGACATATAAATTCCTATACCACGGAGGTAGACGAAGCAATTACTTCGCAAAACGAAAATACATAGCTCTGATTATATACTGGTCAGTTTTAGTGAGAAGTTTTCAGAAGGGCGTGGCATATAAAATGTGAGGAAGAGCGATGGCGTTGTACAAGCTTTCTAGAAGCAGCCGGTTGAATCGGAGTTTGCACGATACAACTGAAACGTAAGACGTTGAAATTCGTTGTTTAAGCTTTTCGAGGACAAGTTTTCGGGTGTGACGGGTACACGAACCTATGGTTAAACCTAGATAAATGAGGTGATCCACTGGCTGGACAGAGCTAGAACCAAGGGCAATGGTAGGAACACAAAAATCAGTTTTCCAACTGAATAGGACGATTTCCGATTTTGAAGAGTTGAACTGAAGTCCAACTTTAAGATTTTCGGCTTCAAGGATTTTGAAGATATCAATTGCACGCTGAAGGGTTCGGCTAAGATTCAGGATGTTGTCCGCGTAACATACCAAAGACAAGTTAGCAGATGACAGAATCAGCGAAGATGGACATTGATCTTGTGCATCGAGGACATAGTTATTGAAAAGGTCAGGAGAAGTCACTGCTCCTTGACGCGCTCCTTTCTTGACTGGAACTAGTCGGGTGCGCGGAATGGGGGTCAAACCCTTTTCAGGAGGTAGCTTCAGTTGGATCCGTAATCTAGAATATAGATTCCTGAGAGAACGAATGACAGCTAGATTCAAACCACGTTGACCGGCCTTCAAAGGCATCGCAGCATGGATTAGAGAGTCAAATGCACGTCTAATGTCGTGTCCTGCCAAAGAAAGGCTCTCTCCAGAAGATTCGGCATCTATCAAGACTTTAGCAACGACTGTTAAGGCATCAGCACATCCAGTTCCTCGCTTGAAGCCGAACTGATGCGGAGGAGTGTATCATCCTTTTTCGAGTTCCTGTATTAACAGTAACTCGAATAGCTTGCACAGTGACGTAGCTACAGTTATCGGACGGAATGCTGTACATTGAGTTTCAGATTTTCTCTTTTTAGAAATAGGAGTCAGATCTCTGATGCGGAAAGATGCAGGAACAATTCTTTCGGAGAAGACTATATGCATAAGCAGAGAGAGATGTGCCGCGAGAAGTTTACCTCCGTGTTTCAAGTGGATCGCACTGACTTCGTCAATGCCCGATGAGCCTTTCCATTTGAGTCTACAGATGGCATCTTCAACAGTGCGGGTACTGACGATAAAATCTTCATCGGGATGAGAAGATAGAAACTGATCTAAGGCAGCCTCGTAAGATTGTTCGATGGAGGGGTCAGGATCTGAGAACTCTGATTCGTAATGTGCATACAATTTATCTTCAGGGATGTCGGCTGGGGATGGTCAAGAAGAATTTTTTGCAGAACGAGAGACAAACTTGAAGATCATATTTCTATCATGTTTGGCACGGGCAGAATAATAATTGACTAGATTTTTCCGATGCCGAGCCAGGGCCTTAGAAAACTTTAGCTTCGTGAAAATTCTCATACTGTTCACAATGGCCATATTCAGACGTCCACACTCTTTCCAAACTGAAAACCAAAATTTAGCTGGATTACATGAAATAACGAGATCTGGATTTGACGACCACCTAGAACTGAGTCCTTTATGAATTTGTTGTAAATAAGCAGCGTGTTTTTCTGCAAAGTAGAGAGTATGGTAAATATTTGCACATTAAATATAGAAACAAATTAAAACCTCTTATAGAGGTAACTGAATTAACCTCCTAAAGAGATAAAATGGGACGCTGATTATATTCAGAACTGAATCTACCGAATCGATAATTAGGGCTTGATCAATTTTCGAACAGTTACGACGGAGTCGAGGTGCTGAAGGAGCAAGAGGTGCGGTTTGGCGGCCAGAAGATGGCATATCGATAGAGCAAGTTATGAGAAGATGATCAGACAACTGATAATCAAACACAACCTTCACTATATCCGCTCGCCAATCTGACGATACTACAACGTGGTCCAGGTTGGAAGTTCGCGAGGACGTGTGAACATACGTAAAATCGGACGATTTATCTAAAACACACAAGAAATCACTAAATAAGCCCTTAACTAATGTTGTACGTGGTGAAGCTTGAGAATTCTGCTTGGACAGATTACAATTAAAGTCACCAGTTATAAAGCAAGGTTAACCTAAGTGTTAAATTTTGTCCATACATGAACCTAGTTTTTCACAAGATAGCGCAAATTTACGCTCAGATTGGTCATTATTGTAGTCTGTGGGAAGATAAACACTAATACACACAGAACAGTCCACTCTCACAGCTAGATAATAGCTAGATAACTATCTATCTATCTATCTATCTATCTATCACATAACAAGGCTGTTAGGGTTGATACAAACCACCAGAGCCTGGGGGCGAGAATGTAAGTTATGCAGCGGAGGCATAAGGTTTTTAAAGAAGGGATGGTTGTTTAACATGAAAAAAGGCTCATTTGATTGAAAATTGAAAGTTCTAGTTCCTTTTTAAGAGTCAAAAGTGATGGAAGGCATTTAAATCTAATCCCCCCTGACAACCTTTCTTTCCACCAAAAGCATCTGATTGAAATTATGCGATAGCGATTTTGTTCAAAATAGTCCAAAGAGCATCTAATAATGCATCTAGCATTGACACAACCCCCAGCGTCCTGGGGATAGGGTTGTAAGTTATGCTAAGAGGTCATATAAGGTTTCCACGGAATAGACGGTCGTATAAACTTCAGATGGGACTCATTTGATTTGAAATTGGAAGTTAAAGTACCCTTTTAAGAGTCCAAGTGATTTGAGAGCAACCAGCCCCCCCCCCTCCACGCCTATCATTTCCCTAAAATCCAATCGAAATTTAGAGATAGCAATTTTGTTCGTCGAAGTTGAAAGGTCCAGAAATTATGTCTGTGAGGAGGACAACCCCCCCCCCCACTACAGCTCTCGGGGCAAGGGTTGTAAGTTTTGCCCTGAGGGCATACAAGGTTTTTATATGAAGGGTGGTCGTATATGCTTTGGAGGGGCCTCACTGAATCCTTAATCAGAATTTCTAGTGCCCTTTTTAAGAGTCAAAGTGATCAAAGCACAGCTAACCCCCTCCCCCCCCCCCCCAAAGACACGTCGCGTCTTCCCAAGATGTATCCAATAGAAATTTTGACAGTCCTTTTATTCAAAATAGTCCAAAGTTCATGTAACAAGGCTTTTGGAGTTGATACAAACCACCAGAGCCTGAGGGCGAGGGTTGTAAGCAAGGCCCCTAGGGCATTTAAGGTTCTTGTGGAAGGGATGGGTTGTATAAACTTTAGAGGTGGCTCATTTGGATGAAATTGGAAGTTCTAGTTCCCTTGATGATGGAGGTCAACAAGCCTCCTCACCCAAATACCCCTCTTTTCACCAAATGCATCTGATTGAAATCATGCGGTGACAATTTTATTTAAAATAGTCCAAAGAACAAATAACAATGCCTCGAGGGTTGACACCCCCCTCCCCCCAGAACAAGGGATTTACGTTTTGCCCTGGGGGCATATAAGGTTTTTATGGAATGGGTGGTCGTATTAAATTCAAATGGGTCTCATTTTATTTTAAATTGGGAGTTATAGTGCCCTTTTTAAGAGTGAAAATAATTTCAGAGATATCAATCCTCCCCCCCCCCCGCACACCCATCATTTCCCAAAACTAAAATCCAAACGAAGTTTTGAGACATCAATTTTTTTCAGCATTATTGAAAGTTTCAGTAATTATGCGTTTGGGGATGTCACCCCCCCCCCAAGGGGCCTCAGGGCAAGGGCTGCAAGTTAGGCAATTTTTTCATTGTTTACATATAGTATATGTTATTGAGAAAAGGTATGCATGTTTGACTTCTTCTTTCCAAAAATACGGAGGGCATTAAGATGAGTCTTTCAGGGAAATATTTAGGTGGGGGTTGAACTAAATAAAATACGTTATGTCTATACGGGCTGTCAAAAGGGTGTAACTCAGGAATGACTGAGTATATTAATTTGGAATTTTCAGGAAATGATAAGGGAGATAATCAATTGACCAAAAAGGCAATATTTGCACATTATCACTACTACAACTACTACTACTAAGGCTGAGGATATTAAAAAAATATCTGAGGAAACGTCGAGGGGAAACTTGAACTAAATCACAAAATACTATGCGTATACAGATTGCTGATACGGGAATGTTAGCAATATTTTTGGAACGGCTGATCACATCAAGAGGGAACTTCAGGGGTATCATGAGTGGGATGTTCAGTTGACCAAAAGGCAAAATATACCTACTACTATTACTATTGCTACTACTACCACTGCTACTATGACACTAGTACAGTTAAGGCTACACGTATGACGGTGAAAATTTGAGAATATTTGAACCAAATCAGAACACACTATGCCCATGCAGATTGTCAAAAGGGCGTATCTCAAGAACTGATTTGGGTATTAAGTTGAAAGCTTCGGAGAATACTTAAAGGGGAAGATCAATTACTACTACTGCTACTGAACTTCTCCAACTACTACTTCAATTGCAACAACTTGTTAGGCTTAGAGTATTAAGGTGAAAAGAGCATCAAAAGGGTTTCAAAAAAGCTCATCAACAATATTTTTGGAACGGATTAACATGTCAAGGTGAAACTTCCAGGGCATCATGAAAGCGATGTTCAAATGAACAAAAGGTAATATGTACATGCTACTACCGTTATTAATACTGCTGCTACGACCGCTACTACTACTACTAATGCAACACTAACACTGCTGCTACTTCTACTACCACCGAAACTACTGTGATAATAGTACTATTTAGGCTGATTCTATGAAGGAAAAATTTGAGAGTATTGATGGAAAATTTGAAGTAACAAAAGAAACTATGTGCATTTAGATTGTCAAAATAGCGTATCTTAAGAATTGATTCGTGTTTGAAGTTGGAACTCTAAGAGAATACTTAAAAGGGAAAGATCAGTTGATCAAAAGCCAATACAAAAGATTTTTTTCTGGGGGACGGGGTTAATATTTTTTTAACGCATGAAAAATTTGTTTATATTCATTTTTGTTATGTTTAAGAGTCGGACAAACATTTCGGGGGGGGGGACAAACCCCCTACCTACTCCTGGATACGGCTTTGCTCCCCCATCACTTTTTATAGTTCGCAAAGATTCCACTGCTACAGTCTGTCTCTCATTTCTGTTTTTTTTTCTTTTTTAACTAATAAAATAAGTAGGTTTCAATCTACTACTACTACTACCGCTCTAACTACTACTTCAATCGCAATTACTTGTAAGGTTAAGAGCATTAAGATGAAAACTTCAAGAAGTATATGAATATAAATGTTATCAAAAGAGCAAATCGATAATGTCATAGCAAATTTTCAGAGAGTATTTCTGAAAACTTCTGTTGTACGGATGACAACCTGCCATCCATATGCAAGTTGTCAAAAGAGCATATCAGCAATATCTTAGGAAAAACTTACAACGGTTGTTGTGGGGGATGTTGAACTAACCAAAAGACAATATTTGCATCATAGTACTACTGTTTCTACTCCTACAACTACTACTACTGCTACTATTGTTATTACTGTTACTGCTAGTACTGCTACTAAAGCTAAGATTACTACTATTAACTCTGCTCCTACTGCTTCTACTATAAGTAGTGGTACTACTACTGCTAATGAACCTAAGGGCATTAAGGCAAACATTTTGGGCAATATTGTAAATGTATTGAAACGAATCAAAACACACTGTACCCACATATGTTGTCAAGAGGACGTATCAGCAATGCTTTAGGACCAGTTGATGGTATTAAGTTAAAAATTTCATCGTGTGTTGAAGGAGATGTTGAAAAAAAGGTGCTATATGCATACTGCTACTAATGCTACTATTGCTATTACAACTTTGGCTCCTGTACAAGCTAAGGGTATTAAGGTGAATCTTTCAAGAAATATTTAGGCGGATGCTGAACTAAATCAAAACAAAATATGATCACGTAGATTGTTAATAGGGTGACAAAGCAATATCACAATAACAGTTTACATTATAAAATTAGACTTTTCAGGGTAAGTTGTGACAGCTTTTGATCTAGCCAGAAGACACTATGGGTATACTTTTGATACGACTTCTATCGTTACTCTAACTAATGACACTAAGGGTATTAAGTTGAAACGTTTAGGAGGAGTTTCAATTAAACAAAAACAAAACTAAAAGGGTAAAACTAAAACTAAAACAGTTTAAAAAAGTGTAGCTTCCCCTTGAAGGTGAAGTTGTCTTTGGGAATCAAAAAATTGATACTACTGACGAAAAGCTTATTAAAATTAGCTCTGTTTCTTTTCTTGGTTATGCGTGGCAACACTGATGGAACTCTAATACTGTCCTAAAACCTTCATAATCTTGAAATAGCGAAAAGAAATATTTTGAGAATGAATCCCATATGGGGATATATATATATATATATATATATATATATATATATATATATATATATATATATATATATATATATATATATATATATATATATATATATATATATATATATATATATATATATATATATATATATATATATATATATATATATATATATATATATATATATATATATATATATATATATATATATATATATATATATATATATATATATATATATATATATATATATATATATATATATATATATATATATATATATATATATATATATATATATCTTTAGCTCTTTAGCTCAAAATATTCCAAACACTTTCAATCAAAATTTAAGATGGCCATTTTCTTCAGCATAGCTGAACGGTCTTGTAGCTGTATCTCTAGGGCTATTGCGTTTGTCAACTCCCCACAGTTATGCAATTTGCCCATTATGTTTAGAAACTAAAACAAAAACTATAACTAAAGGGAATTAAAAGGAAATATAAGCAATATAAGAAGCAGCGCTACTCTATCATAGCAAGTAATATCATTGATATTTTAAAGGAGTTAATTTGATTGGAAATTCAAAGTTCTAGTACTCTTTTTAAGAGTCAAAAGTGATTAGAGGACAATCAGCCCTCCTCTTTAGCTCAAAATTTTCCAAACACTTTCAATCAAAATTTAAGATAGCCATTTTCTTAAGCATAGCTGAATGTTTAAAACTAAATGTTGCTTTAAGATAAATAAAAAAGCACGGTGTGTATGCTGATTACCAATAAGACATTTCAGGAATATCACAAGAACGACTAAGGGTGTTATGTTCAAACTTTCGGGCTACTTCCATTACTACTTCTACTCTAAAAATTTAACTAAATCAAAATAGTGCAAGTCTATTCAAGCTGTCAAAAAGCATAGATAGATTTTTTTACGAATAGTATAAAGTTGAATTTTTCAGGTCAACTAGAGGAGGTATAAAACTAAATTAAACACTACTATTTACGCGTATGTCCACATATTTAAAAGGGTGCATGTGCAAAAATAGAAACAAATAATCTACCAAGCGTAAAACTACCACAAATCAGCATCGATCAATAAATAAAACCCATTGAATAATACAATAAATAACAGACTTAAACTCAAAACGAGAAAAAATTAACATGAATAGGGCTGAAAACCCCGACGTCTTCCCAAGGCCAGAACATAATTTGCACTTTACTGAAAAAAAATTTTTTTTAATTGTTTTCACTTTTATAACTTTAATCAATCAAATATTATTAACATTTTATGGAATAAATATCAGCATATATATGTTAAACTGACAATGCACAGTCATTTGTGTTTTTTTTCTTCAGTAAAGCACAAATTATATTCTGGGGGAGGGTAGCTGCCCTCAAAGGGGTTTTGAGCCCTACTCATGTCAATTTCTGCTAGTTTTGAGTATGACTCGGTTATTTATTGTAATTTCTATTGGGACGGGTTACCTTTTGATGACTTTTGCCTCTTAAAAAGGGCAAAAGAAATTTTGATTTCCGATCGAATGAGCCTCCTCCAAAGTTCATACGACCACGCCTTCCATAAAAACTTTATATTTTAACGATGGGTAACTAGCATAATTTATAGCCCTTTCACCAAGAGCTGGAGTGTGTGGGGGGGGTCAAACACGGAAGTATAGTTATTTGACACTTGGACAATATTGAACAAAAGAGCCATCTCAAAATTTTTATCCAATACATTGGAGGAAGAGGGCGTGAAGGGGGGGGGGGTAGTTGCTCTCCGATCACTTTTGACTCTTAAAAGTGAACTAAAACTTTCAATTATCAATTAAATAAGCTTCCTCCAAAATTTATATGTCCCACACTTCCATATAAACCTGATATGACCCTGAGGAATAACTTACAACCAATGCCCCGATCTCTAGGGACTGTGTCAACCCCGAAGGCATTGTTAAGTGATATTTAGACTACTTTGAACAAAAAGACTATTTCAAAAGTTAGATCGGATGCTTTTGAGAAGGAAGGTGCTCCCCCCAGGAGCATTGATTTGTCTTCCGATCACTTTTAACTCCTTAAAAGAAAAATAGAACTTCCAATTTCCAATCAAATGAGGCTCCTTAAAAGTTTATACCGCCACCTTTTCCATAAAAAGCCTTACATGCCCCTGGGACATAATTTATAACCCTTGCCCCAGGGCTCTAGGTGTTGTATAAACCCTGATTGCATTGTTATTTAATCTTTGGACTAAATTGAACACAATAGCTATCTCAAATTTTGACCAGAAGCGTTTGGGGAAAAGAGGGCATGGGGAAGGGCCGTTGCTTTCTGATCATTTTTGGCTCTTAAAATTGGGAACTAAAGCTTTCAATTTCCAATCCAATGTGCCTCTTGAAAGCTTATACGACCATATTTTTCCATGAAACCTTATACGCCTCTGGGGAATAACTTACAGCCCTTGACCCTGGGCTTTGCAGGGCTGTTTCAACCCCAGAGGGCATTATCATATGATACTTGGACTACTTTGAACAAAATGGCTATCTCAAAATTTCAATGGAATTCATCTGGGGACAAAGGGTGGGTGTAGGCTAGTTGCCGTCCTATCACTTTTGACTCTTGAATGGAACAAGAAATTACAATTTCTAATCAAATGGGCGTTCTTAGAGCGAAGATTATATACCTTCTACAAAACCTAGAACATACCTTCTACACAAACTTTATATGCAACTCGAGGCATAGCTCCCAACAGTGTGCCTTGGCTCTGGGGAAGGGGGGGGTGTCAACCCCAGAGTTTTGGTTATAATATCTTTGAACTATTTTGAACAAAATGTATAACTCAAAATTTTAATCTGATAAATTTGGTGAAAAGAGGGCGTGAGGGGAGGGTAGCTGCCCTCAATTACTTTCAACTCTTAAAAAGGTAAATAGAACTTTCAATTTCCGATCAAATGAGCCTTCTCGTAAGTTTATGCGACCACCCCTTCCATAACAGCCTAATATGGCCCTGGGCATAACTTTCAACACGTGTCCCCCGGCTCTTGGGGTTTATCGACCCTTGAGTTTTTGTTATATGATCTTTGAATTATTTTGAACTAAATGACTATCTCAAAATTTTGATTGGCTGCAGTTAGGAAAAAGAGTGCTTGGGAGGGGGGGGGTAGTTGCCCTCCAGTCATTTCACTCCTAAACAGGCACTAGAACTTCCAATTTCCAATCGAATGAGCCTCTTCCGAAGCTTATACGACCACAATTTCCATACGAAAAACGTCTGGAAAAAGAACATTGAAGCCCTATGACCTTTACTATATATGGCCTTTACTATATATGGCCTTTACTTTACTATATTACCTTTGCCTCTGATAAATTTAAAAATTGATAATATGTTAGTACGAATTGTAAATACACTTTGGAAAGGTCTCAGACAATCTCAGGTCTTAAGACAATCCTTACTTAGTTTAATAAATCGCTAGCTGACTATTAGAACTAGCAGGCGACTGCAACATCACCTATAGATGTTTGAGGGATCAATTCAAACATAGATGTGTTGCATCATTATGCATATGATGATTTATTTTAATATTTCAGTTATTATGGGCCAGAGTTTGTTCTTTACTATAAAAATTTACTATAAAATTTTCCTCTGGAGTTGCTTGACGCAACACACATTTTTAGAACATCTTTAAATACAGGAAAAAGCCTATGGCTTTTCTTAGTTGGAATAGTAAAAGACGAACCAAAAGGAATTATGCAGCAAAGAAAGTTAGATATGGCACCATACCCAAGAGAAGCAACTTTTCAAAAGATGATTGTGTTATATTATCTTGTCAAAAGTATAAGTATGTTGTATCATCGTGTATATGATTTATTTTAATATTTCAGTTACAATCAGCTAGAGTTCGTTCTATACTATAACTAACCTTAACCTTGATTTTAGCGTATTCAAGGGCCGTATAATCTTTCAGTTTAATGTTTCCTTATATAAGTTTTTGCAATATTTTGTGGTTGTAATCTACATTTAAGACGTCATTTATCATTTTGTATACGAAAATGCATTTTTTTTGCCAAAATTGATTGTATTTAAATATTATTTTTTTTTAATCATAAAAGCGAGTAGATGTAACAATTTCCATAAAAAAAAGGCCTTAAAAAGCTCTCTATGATGTTCAAGCACCCCGGTAGCAGCAGGGAAAAAAGAGGCCATGATGTTGATTCCCATGCCAAAAAATTGATTGTTCCTGCTGTTCAAGCCAGAAGATTTCCTAGTCTTACAACCCAATTTTCCTGTTTTGCGTTTCCTTTTTCCTGAATAAGTTTCCTGTTTTGTGCTTTCGTCCAAGGCAATCCCAATAGTGTACTTTTTGTTTAAATCTGACATAATTTTTAGGGGTTTCAGGTAATTTTTTTGGGTTGCTATGGGACGTGTTCACCTTTTAATAGGCTGCAGCTACCACTACAACCATTATAATATCATATAGTTAATGATCAGCACTTTATTTAGAAATATTCGCACAAATATAGCTTGTCTGTGAGTTTTTTGCCTAGATACCGATATTGGACTTGATACAATTCAAAAAATGACTAATGTCAAAGATTCCTCTGTAATATATTGAAACTAAATTAATAAAAATTAATGAAAATTAAAAAAAAATTAAAATAATAAAAAAAAAATTAAAAAATAATGAAGATTAATAACCTCTGTTTGTACAGCAGTTGTGTCAGTGCTTTTTTAGACGAGCAGTTATCTAAAAGAGCAGTCGTCTACAGTCAAGTTGTTTGCATATCCTAGCAGTCGCCACTAACTTTTTTTTAGTTTCAATGGCTGAATGTACAAAACCAAGTACACCTTTCAAACAATCTGGAATCAGCCGTATTAAAGGCCGGATGCCACATACCCTAAATTTTTCCCCCGGTTCCGTATTAAGTCAGTTTTCGCTTCAAAGTTTGTTGAAAATAGTAACCAGAGATTATAAAATCAGCAAACGAGAAATTCAACAATGGGACCCACGTAAAGCTAAAGAAATTTACATATTATTCTTGCATAGGGTACTGTTGCAGTTACCAAAATGAGTTTTAAAAACATTGCCATTTGAATGAAAAAACAAAAATTAATTGAAAAAAATGAATTGGAAAAAAAAAATCCTATTGAAAAGTTAAAAAATATGAGCGTGTTAAGGATGTAGCGGTAACAGCAGCAGTGGGAGTTTGGGATACCATTTAGCAAACATATCCCTTCTAAGAAATTTCTAAGGTAAATGGTTAAATCAATATGAAACTCAAAACTGTATATACTAAACATGAAAATATCATTCTATCCCCATGTCAAAATACAGCTTTTTATTTCAATTTCTATCCTTTTCCAATTTGCTATTCTATCCTTTTGCTTTTTCAATTTGCTATTCTATCCTATCATTCTATCCTTTTCCAATTTCTATCCTTTTCCAATTTTCCAATAAGAAGTAACTTTCCAATAAACTGTTATAATATTTTGCATTAGGGCAAAATAAGCCATCCCAAAGGGATGTGCCCTTATATACTGGAAGATTTTCAAATTGAAGGATATTAGAGGTTTTGTGAGTTCAGGGTGCTAGAAAATTAGTATTAAAAATACTAAGTCGCAAAGGCTAGGAATAAGTGGAGATGAAACGGTGACGTTGGCAAACGAAAAGATTTATCATGCAGACAGCTTCACTTACATTGGTAGTATTATTAGTAAGGACAGTGGGAGCAGCGAAGATGTTAAAAGTAGAATAGCCAAGGCACAGGGTGTTTTTTTTACAGTTGAAAAAAAAGTTTGAAAAAATAGGTAAGATAAGTCTACAAACCAAGATTAGAATATTAGAAGCTACAGTAATGACAGTGGTCAAATACGGGTCTCAAACATGGGAGCTCCGAAAAGCGGATAAAGTTTTGATAGATTATTCCCAGAGAAATTACCTACGGATTGTTCTGGGTACCCGGCTGACTGACTGTATTTCTAACAGTAGGCTTACCAAAAGTGTGATTCAATTTCGCTTTCTAATGCTAAAATAAGAGAAAGGCTGAGATGGCTAGGGCACGTTCTCCGGATAAAGGATGACAGAATGCTGGAGATTGTCCTTTTCGGTCAACTGTCTAGATCTAAACGGAAAGCAGCTCGTCCGCGGTTGGGGTGGGAAGATGTCAAAAAGAAAGGTTTAAGGGAAATGGGAACTTCCAGGGAGGGTGTAAAGAGGTAGGCTTTGAATGGATTAGTATGAAGCAGCGTGCATAACAAGGTTGACCTCAGGCGGCTTTGTGCTGTGGTGAGTTGTTAGTAGTAGTAGTAGTACAAAACCTCGATACAACTATACCTGAAAAAGTATACCCTTGAGGACTTTTCTTTATTATGGGGTAGGGGTAATTAGTTTGAAATTCCAAACAACTGAATGCTTAGGTTATAGTTTCCTTGTTTTTAAAAGGGAAGGGGACTATTTGGATCAATATTGATCTTGAGAGGAGGCTCCTTATCCACCCTTTCCACTATGTAGGACAGCATATAAACTTAATCTTATCATTCCAGTTGTTCAGCCTGCTGAGGTGATTCGTATTTCCTCAACAAGAACGTACATACGGGAAAGAAATGGGGCCTTGGCCTCTCGAAATCCAAACTTGTCTTTAGCTTCTTGGCCTTCTTAAACAATCAGTGAGTTTTGTGTATGTTTTAATTTGATAAATTGTATATACTCAACATTTTTCACAGACAAAGATAGAATGCCTAGAACATTTTTTCTAAATTGCACAGAAGATGGTAAAAAATGATGGTAGCAAGGACTTAGGGCTTACGTGGCCTTAGCAAGTCCTATGGATGGACAAAGATAGAATGCCCAGAACAGTTTTTCTACATAGCCCGTAAGATGGTAAAAAAAAACTATGATGGCTTACGTGGCCTACGAAAGTACTACGGGTGAACAAAAACCGAATACCTAGAACAGTTTTTTCTAAATAGCCACAAGAAGGTAAAAAACGATGATGGCAAGAACTTGCGCTTACGTGGCCTGAGCAAGTCCTACAGATGGAAAAAGATAGAATGCCTAGAAAAATTTCCTAAATTGCACATAAGATGGTAAAAAGCGATTGTAGCAAGGACTTAGGGCTTACGTGGCCTGAGCAAGTCCTACGGATGGACAAAGATAGAATGCCTAGAACAGTTTTTCTACATAGCCCGTAAGATGGCAAAAAAAACGATGATGGCAAGGACTTGGGGCTTACGTGGCCTAAACAAGTATTACAGTGAACAAAAACCGAATACCTAGAAGTTTTTTTTTTTTTAACAGCCCCCAAGATGGTAAAACAATGACAGCAAGAACTTGGGATTACGTGGCCTGAGCAAGTCCTACGGATGATAGGACTGAGGGATTTTGGACAGATATAGAATGCCTAGAACAGTTTTTCTAAATTGCACACTAGATGGTAAAAAAAATGATAGCAAGAACTTGGGCTTACGTGGCCTGAGCAAATACTGCTGGTAAACTAAGGCAAAAAACCTAGAATAGTTTTTCTAAATAGCCCACAAGACGGTGAAAAAACGATGGGGACAATGACTTAGGGCTTAAGTGGCCTGAGCAAGTCTTACGGATGGATAATGATAGAATACCTAGAACAGTTTTTCTAAATAGCGAACAAGATAGTAAAGAAACAATGATACAAAGCATTTAGGGGTTACGTGGCCTAAGCAAGACTGCGGATGAACAAAAACCGAATACCTGGAATAGTTTTCTTTTTCTAAATAGCCCACAAGATGGTAAACAGGATAGTGGCAAGGACTTAGGGTTTAAGTGGCCAAAACAAGACCTACGTATCGACAAAGACCGAATGCCTAGAATAGTTTTTACAAATAGCAAAAAAAGGTAGTTTTAAACCAGACAGACGCCCAGATAAGGCTGAGATGAAATTATAAGAAATTACTTTAAATATCTGAAGATTTTTAAGGTGTCAGAAAAAGCGGAAGCTCTAAAAAAGATGGTAAGGAGGAGGTTTTTTAGTTTTGTTAAGTAGCCCTCAAAAGGGTAAGGAAAGAACAAACACCCCATATTAGGCTCGGTATAAACAATGATTTCATTTTTTGGGGGAGTGCTTACGAGGAGCCACAGCAGAAGTTTCAAACAAGGTACGATGAAGGAGGAGCATTCGCCATTAAATCAGAAAGCTTGACACTGGGTGAGTTTGCTGCATTACAAGTTATATAGATTTAATAGAATATTAATTAATAAAAGTTAAAGCTATTTCAGATCCGGCTTTACTCTAATGCTTTAACAGAGGTAAATAATGTGTTGACATGCAACCAAGGCCGTATTCAGGAGGGGGGGGTGCCAGGTTTAAATTCCCTGAGGTTTTTGTCCGACTCGTGAAAACGTAACAAAAATGCAGAAAAACAAAATTTTGACATGATTTTAGACGTCTTTGTGCCCCCCCCCCCAATAATATCCTGGATAAGCTCATACCTGCGATTAATATGGCTAGCATAGGCTATATTAGTTTAGTTCTGTTTTAGATTTTTGATATATAGCTGAAATAAGAATCATTAACGGTTCTAAAGTGGTAAATCCTTAAAAATCTCGAAACTACTTTAAGCTAAGCATTACAAAAACAAATTCTTTTACTAAGAAAGTAAAATTAAATTAAAAAAAAAAAGGAACCTGTTAGTGGACTTTCATCAACAATGACTGTGCCTCTAAGGAGTAATGCATCACAGGGCATACCACGCCCTGAAGGCGGGATTACAATTATATCTCCGGGAACCAGTTTGTCCGACCTGATGTCATCAAAAGGTTCGCTGGGTCGTACAACACAAACAGCTTCTGTACTTTCAACCATGTCTTTTATTTTGCGTTGGTTCTAGAATTATTAGTTTTTAAAAATTAATTAGTTTATTAATTAGGTTCTAAAATTAATTAGTTTGATTGATCATTACATGTGCATTAATTCATTTTTTACAAAAGACAGGGGGATATACAGGGGGAAGATACCACTATTTCCTAGCTTAGTTCAGATCCTTCCCTTAAGCTAAATCGAAAAATAGTAGTAAAAAATTTAACTTTTTAGATATTGTTATCATCTCCTCTCGAGAATATAGCCCGATTCAGCCCTCTTAAGAATACACCATGATAAAGCCCCTGCTCTCTCGAAAAGGTTGGACCAAATGCACTGATAATAATAGAATAGAGTGAAGAAGTTCAAGCGATTCTGAGAAGACCAATCAAAATACTTCTGCAAATAAAACTGCAGAGCAGAGAGAAAAGGGGGATATACCCAGGGTTGTCACCCCTAATGACTTATCACTATTTCTAGTTATTTTTTAGATTGCCTAAAAAAATAACTAAATTTGCACATAAATCACTAGATTGTTAAAGAAAATCACAATATCAGCAAGAAAATCACTAAAACCTATTGTCATTTTTTACTGAGTGGCAACCCTGGTGCTAGCACGGAACTTGTTCCTGGTGCTAGCGCGGAACTTGTAGCAGAACTTGTAGCGGAGGTTGAACTTCAAAATCAAGCAAAAAAAAACGCAAAAAAATGGGCTAAATATGCACAGATACAGAAAATCAATCGCGAAAAATCCTTAGATTTCGGTTAGGACAGGGGTTAAACCGCCATTTCTCTCAAGTAGCCTAAGGGCTAGGCGGGAGTTCCACCTTGTTTTTCAGACACCGCAATGAACTCGATCTTGAATCAAACATGTTTAAGTTACTTCCGTGATAATCCATGGCGAATTCGTTTACCAACCCATAGAAGATGGTAATAAATTTAAGGAGGGTTGACACCTTCCGGATGATATTTGCCTTATCCTCGAAAATTCATCTTTTGAAAAATGGGTTTTTCTTCTCAAACAGTTTCGCGAAATCACACAATTGGTGTAAAGGCTTATGGTCTTTTCATATATATATATATATATATATATATATATATATATATATATATATATATATATATATATATATATATATATATATATATATATATATATATATATATATATATATATATATATATATATATATATATATATATATATATATATATATATATATATATATATATATATATATATATATATATATATATATATATATATATATATATATATATATATATATATATATATATATATATATATATATATATATATATATATATATATATATATATATATATATATATATATATATATATATATATATATATATATATATATATATATATATATATATATATATATATATATATATATATATATATATATATATATATATATATATATATAGAGGGCACAGACCCCTTTCTATATACGGAAGCGGGGGTTTGGGGATCTGCAGCCCCCTATACTACACCTCTATATCCCTGTACGTTTTAAGGTTCGAACTTGTGACTCAGCCTCTTTAACTCTTCAGAAAACGTAGTTTTTTTCAAATAATTTCTGCACGTTTTTGTACAGTTTATAACATATTATTGCTTGAGTGACTGTTGGCTGATCTTTTCAGCAGTTATAGATGGGGGACGACTGCCTTCAAAACACCCCACTTTTAAAGATTCTTGTGTTAAGGCATTTAATCCCTGAGTAATCAAATCATATGCAAATTAATATTGTTATCAGTAACCCCAGTCCCCATGTTATCAAAGCAGTGGAGACTTACCTGTAACCTGAAAGCCGACTGTGATATTCTTCTGGAGACGCCTGTTGAGCCGAAGGATTTAATAGATTGGATTTAAAAAAGAAACTGAGTTTCTTTTTTAAACTTTAAATTCAATATATAAAAAATTTCTCTGACGGAGAATCGAACTCGGATCTTTCGCCTGACAGTCAGGAATAGCAACCACTCTACCCCAGAGACATTACATTATTTTTATTCTGTGCGATGTATTTTTGACGCAAGCAAATCCCCACAAAACTTGATATTTGGTTTTTGGAAAACAGGGAAGGAGTGATCGGATTGAGCTGAAATTTTAAGGATTAACTCCCAGGCCCCAGGACAGCCTATCCTCTTGATTTCAGCCCGATCAGACATCGTTAAAGGGGGGCTGTGGTGGGAAAAATTAACATGGGCTCTTATAGGAAAACGAGGTTTTTCGTAAATGTAAATTCGGGGGATAATTTTTTCGGTCTAAAAATATCAAAAGGCCCTAACAGGTCGAATTCCACTTCGAATGAGTCCTCATTCACCCGGATCCGTTGCCAACTGTGGCCTGTAGGCGTGGCTGATAAAAAAAAAGAAATGAACTTTAAGTAGCTAGATTTAGAGGTTTTTGGAAAACAGGGAAGGATGTGATCGGATTGAGCTGAAATTTCGAGGATAAGCTCCCGGGCCCTAGGAAAGCTTAACCTTTAAATTTCAGCCCAATCGGACAACGTTAAAGGGGGGCTTTGGTCGGAGGGTCGAAACTTCCGTCCCACTTTTACCCATGAAGATAAAGTCGGAGGGGGTGGGGTAAAATTTTGCACTTTTCTTAGTTGGAGCTTGGGCTACAAAATGCGATCACCGCTGTCTCTCTGCGACCACTAGGACCGGAAATCGCTTAACATTGTGGTGGGTCGCCTCTTTATAGAGGCACAAGTGTGCCTCCTTGATTAAATAATAAGAAAACAAGTTTTTCCAACTTAAATAATGAGCAACATTAAAATTTAAAACGAACAGAAATTATGACGTATATGAGGGGGTTATGCCTCCAAAACACCTCACTCTTTGCTCGTAATTTTAAACAGACAATACGTGAATAAAAATAATGTAATGTAATATAAATAATAATAATACAAATTAGCACAAAAAGCGTTCGTGGATACGGCAAAAGTAAATGCATAAGACTATATTTTTACATTATCTGTAGATTATCTGTATATTTCAAATTTCTATAAAATAAATTTTCTGGAACTCTAAAATTTGAATATTTAGTGGAATATGTTGAATACTTAAACTCGGAAATATTAAACTTGATAAAAACAGTGCACAAATAGTAAAAAAAAAAAAAAAAAAACAACATTGAATAAAAGTAAATCGTGATACCTGAATAGTTTCTAATATGGATAAAAAAAAGAAATAAAAAAAGCAAATAAAACGTAAATAAAAGGTAAAAAAAAATTAAAAAAAAAATTGAATAAAATAATTTGTAATACCTAAATAGTTTCTAAAATGGACAAAAAAAAGAGTTAAAACAGCAAATAAAACGTAAATAAAAGGCTAAATGGTAAAAAAGTAAAAAAAAAAACATTGAATAGAAGGAAATCGCAATACCTGAATAGTTTCTAAAATGGATAAAAAAGAGTTAAGAACAGCAAATAAAATGTTAAAAACAACAAATAATTTGTAATACCTGAATAGTTTCTAAAATGGACACCAAAAGCCCCATTCCGGCCATAATAACAATCGCTCCTGCGAAATAATAGTACTCGATGACTATCCATACGAAGACAGAGAAAATTTGAAAGATGTAAAAGGGCTGAAAAAACTGCTTGGCAAACTGCTTACCAAAACTATCAACAGGAACATGAATGTAATTAGGACCATATAGCTTACGCCTAATAAAAAAAAATGAATAGTTATCATTATTGCCGAAATTTCTCTTAACTGTCGAAATATTCGACTTGTAAAAAAATCGAATTATGCCAGAAATTCATTTAGCGCACGCCTCATCAAAAAGAAGAACAGTTATCATAACTGCCAAAATTTCTCCAACAAAAGCAAAATAAAATCAAATTACGCCAAAAATTCAAATATTGATAAGATGTGAACGCAGGCTTCTGTTTTCAGAAACAGAAACATGCAGAAGAAAAAGAAGAAATTTTTGCCGAACTATGGAATTTACAAATTATTAAAGAGGAACATGAAGGTATTTAGGACCAAACTGCCAAAATTTCTCCAACAAAAGCAAAACAAAATCAAATTACGCCAAAAATTCAAATATTGATAAGGTGTGAACGCAGGCTTCTGTTTTAGAAGCCAAAATATGCAGGAGAAAAAGAAGAAATTTTTACCGAACTATGAAATTTACAAATTAGGAAAAACCAGCCTATGAAAAAGGAAATTCACTAAAACTATCAACAGAAATATGAATGTATTTAGGGCCAAGTAGCTTAACCCTAAAAAATAAAAATGAGAATAGTTATCATAATCGCCAGAATTAAATATAAAACGTTGGTTTCTGTTTTAGAAGCAGAAACATGTAAAAGGAAAAGAAGAAATTTTTAAGGAACTATGAAATTTACAAATTATGAAAAACCATGATGAAAAATTATGAAAAACATGAGTGCATTTATAACCATATAATTAATGTCTAGTAAATAAAAAAGAAAAGTTATTGCTGTAAAAGCTTCTCAACTGTCGAGAAATTCAACTGTTAATTTTTTCAAAGTGAGAAGGAAAACTTATTCCTTTTATTATATTGTCATAAATAGTGTTTATAAACAACACGCAGAATCTCTGTTTATAAGCAAGTCTCTATGGTATTTTTTAAATACTTTTTTTATATCAAATATTTATTTTTAAAATATAAGGTACATTTTTTATTATCAAACTACGGACTCACAAACCTGAGTTGAGGCTCAGGTTGCAAAGACCCATGACCTCCATGAAACCAGTGTGGTCTTATTACGGGCGACTTACAAACTGAGTTGAGGCTCAGGTTGCAAAGACCCATGACCTCATGAAACCAGTGTGGTCTTATTACGGGCGACTTACAAACTTAATTGAGACTCAGGTTGCAAAGACCCATGACCTCCATGAAACCAGTGTGGTCTTATTTTTGGCGACTTACAAACTGAGTTGAAGCTCAGGTTTCAAAGACCCATTACCTCATGAAACCAGTGTTGTATTATTACGGGCGACTTACAAACTGAATTGAAACTCAGGTTGCAAAGACCCATGACCTCCATGAAACCAGTGTGGTCTTATTACGGGCGACTTACAAACTGAGTTGAAGCTCAGGTTGCAAAGACCCATGACCTCCATGAAACCATTGTGGTCTTATTACGGGCGACTTACAAACTGAGTTGAGGCTCAGGTTGCAAAGACCCATGACCTCCATGAAACCAGTGTGGTCTTATTACGGACCGACTCACAAAGTGAATTTAGAATCAGGCCACAATAACACATGGCCTGCGTGAAACCAGTGTGGTCTTAGCCTATTTATGAGTTAGAAGTATGTAAAACTTTCTCAGGCATTTTTATATATTTCAGCCATGCATCGCCACGTTGTTTTGTAACGCTGCTGTGTACATAAGAAAACAAAAATTAAATTCCAAACAGCCAATATTAATTTTGTGAAATTTTAGATGATTTGTTTCGATGATTTGATGATTTCGATGAATTTTCTGAAAACACTGGTCACCACAAAAAAGTAAGCAGAATATCTTCACTCAGTTTTGACTTTCTATCGATTGGTATATACATTTTCAGGAAAAAAATTACTTCTGTTATGAAAACTACATACAGAAATTTACATTTTCAAAGGCTTATAACTCTGAAAATACTATCAGTCCCAAAAAGTGGATGGTATATTATCGCTTTAGTTTTTGAAGCCCCGATGACAGTTTGCTTAGATTTAGCTCCTCCTACCCCAGGAGGCGGAAGCTCCCCCTACTGGGCAACAGCAGATTGACCTTTCCCGTGCCTGCAGCAAAAGTTCCTACGGTTAATATCTTGCCAGCATTGCCTACTTTTGTAATTAATTAAAAAAACTTTTTCCACAAAAAACGTGCAGAAATTAACATAAGTAGAGCTCACGACCACTATGCCTTCCCAAGGCCAGAACATAATTTGCACTTTACTGAATAAATGTATATCTTTTTACTTTTATAACTTTAATAAATCAAATAATATTAATATTTTGATTAATAAATATCAGTAGCTCTATTAAATTGACAATGCACATTCATTTGTGTTTTTTTTCAGTAAAGTGCAAATTATGTTCTGGCCTTGGGAAGGCATAGGGGTTTTGAGCCCTACTCATGTTAATTTCTGCTCGTTTTGAGTTTGACTCGGTTATTTATTGTAATTGCTGTTAGTTTGGGGTTTCATTTATTTATCGATGCTGATTTGTGGTACTTTCCCGCTTGGTATATTATTTGATTTTATCTTTGCTCATTTTTGGTTAAATGGAGTTCTTTACTTTTCTTTGAAAAAACTTATTTTGTGGAAAAGGTTTTTTTAATTAATTTCTGTTCGTTTTATATTGACACAGTCTTTTCAGGGAAAAAGAAAATAATTCTTTAAACCTTTTCGTTTTTTAAAACTTTATAGTTTGGCCTGCTATTTGTATGCTGCAGAAAACTTTTCACGAGTTTCTAATAACATACACCTTTTCAAAAACCGTGACACAAACAGTAGTTCTTAATTTAGTTTTGTGCCTTCTCTTTTTAGGTCATACCTAGCTTACTTGAAATAGAAAACTTGATATAACTCTCAAAACTAAACTCTTTACTATATTTCATAGATTGGATAAACTTAATGTATTTTGATTTGGTTAAATTTTAAAAGCAGAAGAAGCCCCCAAAGTTTGAACATAATACCCTCAGTCGTTCTTGGGATAGGGGGTTTAATTACAATAAATAACCAAGTCAAACTCAAAACGAGCAGAAATTAACATAAGTTGGGCTCAAAACCCCTATGCCTTCCCAAGGCAAGAACATAATTTGCACTTTACTGAAAAAACATAAATGTTTTTACTTTCATAACTTTAATATATCAAAAAATATTAAAATTTTGATTACTAAATATAAGTTCACGTATATTAAAATGAAAATGCACATTCATTTGTATTTTTTTCAGTAAAGTGCAAATTATGTTCTGGCCTTGGGAAGGCATGGGGGTTTTGAGCCCTACTCATGTTAATTTCTGCTCGTTTTGAGTTTGACTCGGTCATTTATTGTAATTTCTGTTAGTTTGGGGTTTCATTTATTTATCGATGCTGATTTGTGGTACTTTCCCGCTCGGTATATTATTTGATTTTATCTTTGCTCATTTTTGGTTAAATGGAGTTCTTTACTTTTCTTTGAAAAAACTTATTTTGTGGAAAAGGTTTTTTTAATTAATTTCTGTTCGTTTCATATTGACACGGTCTTTTCAGAGAAAAAGAAAATAATACTCTAAATCTTACCGTTTTTTTAAATCTTTATAGTTTCGCTTGATATTTGTATGCTGGAGAAAAATTTTTAGTAATTTTTAACAACATACATCCTTTTAAAAATCTGGACACAAATAGTACTGTTTAATTTAGTTTCATACCTCCTCTTTTTAGGTCATACCTAGTTGACCTGAAATAGAAAACTTGATACCATTCGCAAAAAAAATCTGTTTACTTTCTTTGATATATTGGATACACTTAAGCTGTTTTGATTTGGTTAAATTTTAAGAGCAGAAGTAGCCCCGAAAGTTTGAACATAATACCGTCAGTCGTTCTTGGGATAGGGGGTTTAATTACAATAAATAACCGAGTCAAACTCAAAACAAGCAGAAATTAACATAAATTGGGCTCGAAACCCCTATGCCTTCCCAAGGCCAGAACAAAATTTGCACTTTACTGAAAAAATATAAATGTTTTCACTTTTATAACTTTAATACACCAAATAATATTAACATTTTAATTACTAAATATCAGTATATGCATATTAAGCTGACAATGCCCATTCATTTGTATTTTTTTCAGTAAAGTGCAAATTATGTTCTGGCCTTGGGAAGGAATGGGGTTTTTGAGCCCTATTCATGTTAATTTCTGCTCGTTTTGAGTTTGACTCGGTCATTTATTGTAATTTCTGTTAGTTTGGGGTTTCATTTATTTATCGATGCTGATTTGTGATACTTTCCCGCTCGGTATATTATTTGATTTTATCTTTGCTCATTTTTGGTTAAATGGAGTTCTTTACTTTTCTTTGAAAAATTTATCTTGTAGAAAAAGTTTTTTTAATTAATTTCGGTTCGTTTTATATTGACATAGTCTTTTCAGGGAAAAAGAAAATAATTCTTTAAACCTTTCCGTTTTTTAAGACTTTATAGTTTGGCCTGCTATTTGTATGCTGGAGAAAAATTTTCAGTAATTTTTAATAACATACACCCTCTTAAAAATCTGGACACAAATAGTAGTGTTTAATTTAGTGTCATACCTCCTCTAATTGACCTGAAATGGAAAACTTGATACCATTCGCAAAAAAATCTGTTTACTTTCTTTGATAGCTTGGATACACTTACGTTACATTGATTTGGTAAAATTTTAAAAGCAGAAACAGCCCCGAAAGTTTAAACATAATACCCTCAGTCGTTCTTGGGATACTGCTGAGATGCTATATTGGGAATTAGCATTAACACAGTGCATTTTAATTTAATCTTATGGCAACATTTAGTTTTTAAACATAAAGTCAAATGGGAGGGTGGGCGTGGGATTAGTTTCCCTCCAATCACTTTCAACTATTAAAAGGGAACTAGGCCTTTCGATTTCCATTCGAATGAGCCCTTTTTGAGTTTCTACGACAACACTTCCTATAAACACCTTATATGCCCCCAGGGCATAAATTACAACCCCCATAATACATAATAAAAACCCTCTGATTCTCTTTTACTTTTCTTCTCCTGGAACAATTGAAATAGTTGAGTATTTTTGTTTGAACTCTTTCGTTGACATGTTCTGATGTAATTACTAACGCAACTAACTGACGTTTTTTTACAGAAAGGTATTTACGTTATTGACGTTATTCTGCAATAATGTCTGCATATGACGTTATTGCAGAAAGGTATTTCTGCAATAAACTTTCTGCTTATGGTATATGTTCGCTTTGAAACAAACAATTTTGCGACAATCCTGCAGCTCTAACTTGCGAAAAAAAGGCAAAATATTCTATCTTTGGATTCATTAGCCTTAGATCTATCCATTTACCAAGCCAGATTTATGATATTACTTAGACTTTTTCCAGGGGAAGATTCTAAATCTGGTAAAAAATAGGAAATTCGTCCTTTTTTCAGTGATCTCCAACCAATTTTTAGCGTATTTTCAATCTGAAAAAAAAAATTGTACATCAAATTTCAAAGAAGTAGCTCGGCAGATGAATACAGTTGAATGACTGCAATGGAATGATGTCAGAATTACCTTTTTTGTAGATATATAAAGACCATAAGAGAGCAGGAAAATGTAGTAACAAAATGTAGGAAAGTATATTGGAAAATATAGTATAAAATGTAGGAAAAGTATCATAGGCAGCGCGCTAGCTGCCTAAGTAAAGAACGATGTGGCCACAATGTGTTTTTTTTTCTTCTTTCTTTGACAGGCACTTCATATAGAAGGAGTTGTCGTAGAAACTTCGAAAAGGGCTCAATCGATTGGAAATTGGGGGAACTAGTGCCCTTTTTAATAGTCGAAAGTGATTGGAGGGCAACTAGCTCCCCCCCTACGCCCATCATTCCCACAAACACATCCAATCAAAATTTCGAGATAGCCATTTGGTTCAGCGTAGTTGATTTCCAGATAGAAAGTATCTCTTTAGGAGGACACTCGCCCACAACCTTCGGGGCAAGGGTTTTAAGCTATGCCCTGAGGACATATACGGTTTTTATATAAGCCGTTGTCGTAAAAACTTCAAACAAGGTTCATTCAATTGGAAATTCAAAGGGCTATTGCCCATTTTAACAGTCGAAAGTAATTGGAGGGTAATTAGCCCCCCCCCCATACCCATCATTCCCCCAAACACATCCAATCAAAATTTTGAGATAACCATTTTGTTCAGCGTAGTTGATTTCAAGAAAGAAATTATGTTTTTGAGGAGGACACTCCCCAACAACCCTCGGGGCAAGGGTTTTAAGTTATGTCCTGAGGGCATATAAGAACGATGTTTGTATAATGCATCATTTATTATTTCTTTCCTTTAGAGCAGGGCACTTCGTATCAAAAAGTTGTGGTAGAAACTTCGAAAAGGGGTCATTCAATTAGAAATTGGAGTGGCTTGTGCCCTTTTTAATAGTCGAAAGGGATTGGATGGCAACTAACACCCCTTCCACGCCCAGCATTTCCCGAAACACATCCAATCAAAATTTTGAGATAGCCGTTTTGTTCAGTGTAGTTGATTTCCAGATAGAAATTATGTTTTTGTGGAGGGCACTCTCCCACAGCCCTCGGGGCAAGAGTTGTAAGTTGTGCCCTGGGGCCATTTAAGGCTTTTATAGAAGTTGTTGTCGTAGCAACTTCAAAAAAGGCTCATTCGATTGGAAATTCAAAAGGCTGGTGCCCTTTTTAATAGTCGAAAATGATTGGAGGGCAACTAGCCCCCCCTCACCCATCACTCCCCCAAACACATCCAATCAAAATTTTGAGATAACCATTTTATGCAACGTAGTTTTAAGTTCAGTAAATTAGGTATTTGAGAATGACAACCCCCTCACAGCCCTCAGGACAAGGGTTGCAAGTTATTCCCTGGGGGTATATAAAGTTTTTGTAGAACACGTTGTCGAACAACTTCAAAAAGGGCTCATTCGATTAGAAATTGAAATGACTAGTGCCCTTTTTAATAGTCGAAAGTAATTGGAAGGCAACTAACACCCTTTCCACGCCCACTATTTCTCTGAACACATCCAAACAAAATTTTGAGATAGCCATTTTGTTCCACGCAGTTAAAATTCAAGAAATTATACCATTGAGCAGGACACTCCCCCCCCCCTCCCCCACGGTCTTCAGGGCAAGGGTTATAAGTTATGCCCTGGGGGCATATAAGAAACTTGAAAAACGGCTCTTTCGATTGGAAATTCAAAGGTCTAGTGCCCTTTTTAATAGTCCAAAGTGATTTGAGGGCAACTAGCCCCCGTGTCTCAACAACCTTTCCCCCTAACACATCCAATCAAAATTTTTAGATAGCCATTTGATTCAGTGTTGTGGATTTCCAGATAGAAATTATGTTTTTGAGGAGGACACTCCCCCGCAGCCCTCAGGGCAAGGGTTGTAAGTTATGCCCTGGGGGCATATACGATTTTTATAGAACGCGTCGTCGTAGAAACTTCAAAAAAGGGCTTATTCGAATGGAAATTGAAATGGCTAGTGGCCTTTTTAATAGTCGAAAGTGATTGGAAAGCAACTAACACCCCTTCCACGCTCACTATTTCCCCAAACATATCCAATCAAAATTTTTAGATGGCCATTTTGTTCCCTGCAGTTTAAAGTTCAGGAAATTATACCTTTGAGCAGCACACTCCCCCCACAGTCTTCAGGGCAAGGGTTATAAGTTATGCCCTGGGGGCATATAAGGTTTATATTGAAATCTTTGTCGTAGAAACTTGAAAAAGGGCTCATTCTATTGGAAATTCAAAGGGCTAGTCCCCTTTTTAATAGTCAAAAGTGATTTGAGGGCACCTAACCGCCCTCTCACACCACCCTTTTTCCCAAACCCATCCAATCAAAATTTTTAGATAGTCATTTTATTCAAGGCAGTTGAAAGATTTGGAAATTAGGTCTTTAAGGATGACAACCCCCCCTCCCAGGCCTCAGGGTGAGGGTTGTAAGTTATCCTCTGGGGGTATATAAGGTTTTTATTGAAAGCTTTGTCGCAGAAACTTCAAAAGGGCTCATTGGATTAGAAATTGAAAGGGCTAGGGCCTTTTTTAATAGTTGAAAGTGATTGGAGAAAGACTAACGCCCCTCTCACGCCCACCGTTTACCAGACACATCCAATCAAAATTTTGAGATAGCCATTTTGTTTAACGTAGTTGAAAGTTCTGGAAATTAGGTCTCAGAGGATAACAACCACCCTCACAGCCCTTAGGGTAAGAGTTGTAAGGTAGGGTAATAGTTCTACAAAAACTTTATATACTCCCAGGGAATAACTTACAACCCTTGTCCTGAGGGCTGTGAGGGGGTTGTCATTCTCAAATACCTAATTTACTGAACTTAAAACTACGTTGCATAAAATGGTTATCTCAAAATTTTGATTGGATGTGTTGGGGGGAGTGATGGGCGAGGGGGGGCTAGTTGCCCTCCAATCATTTTCGACTATTAAAAAGGGCACCAGCCTTTTGAATTTCCAATCGAATGAGCCTTTTTTGAAGTTTCTACGACAACAACTTCTATAAAAGCCTTAAATGGCCCCAGGGCACAACTTACAACCCTTGCCCTGAAGGCTGTGGGGGAGTGTCCTCCTCAAAAACATAATTTCTATCTGGAAATCAACTACACTGAACAAAACGGCTATCTCAAAATTTTGATTGGATGTGTTTCGGGAAATGGTGGGCGTGGAAGGGGTGTTAGTTGCCATCCAATCCCTTTCGACTATTAAAAAGGGCACAAGCCACTCCAATTTCTAATTGAATGACCCCTTTTCGAAGTTTCTACCACAACTTTTGATACGAAGTGCCCTGCTCTAAAGGAAAGAAATAATAAATGATGCATTATACAAACATCGTTCTTATATGCCCTCAGGACATAACTTAAAACCCTTGCCCCGAGGGTTGTTGGGGAGTGTCCTCCTCAAAAACATATTTTCTCTCTTGAAATCAACTACTCTGAACAAAATGGTTATCTCAAAATTTTGATTGGATGTGTTTGGGGGAATGATGGGTATGGGGGGGGGCTAATTACCCTCAAATTACTTTCGACTGTTAAAATGGGCAATAGCCCTTTGAATTTCCAATTGAATGAGCCTTGTTTGAAGTTTCTACGACAACGCCTTCTATAAAAACCGTATATGTCCTCAGGGCATAGCTTAAAACCCTTGCCCCGAAGGTTGTGGGCGAGTGTCCTCCTAAAGAGATACTTTCTATCTGGAAATCAACTACGCTGAACCAAATGGCTATCTCAAAATTTTGTATTGGATGTGTTTGGGGGAATGATGGTCGTGGGGGGGGGGGGGAGCTAGTAACCCTGCAATCACTTTCGACTATTAAAAAGGGCACTAGTTCCCCCAATTTCCAATCGATTGAGCCCTTTTCGAAGTTTCTACGACAACTCCTTCTATATGAAGTGCCTGTCAAAGAAAGAAGAAAAAAAAAAAAACATTGTGGCCACATCGTTCTTTACTTAGGCAGCACTAGCGCGCTGCCTATGATACTTTTCCTACATTTTATACTATATTTTCCAATATACTTTCCTACATTTTGTTACTACATTTTCCTGCTCTCTTATGGTCTTTATATATCTACAAAAAAGGTAATTCTGACATCATTCCATTGCAGTCATTCAACTGTATTCATCTGCCGAGCTACTTCTTTGAAATTTGATGTACAATTTTTTTCTCCAGATTGAAAATACGCTAAAAATTGTTTTGAGATCACTGAAAAAAGGACGAATTTCCTATTTTTTACCAGCTTTAGAATCTTCCCCTGGAAAAAGTCTAAGTAATATCATAAATCTGGCTTGGTAAATGGATAGATCTAAGGCTAATGAATCTAAAGATAGAATATTTTGCCTTTTTTTCGCAAGTTAGAGCTGCAGGATTGTCGCAAAATTGTTTGTTTCAAAGCGAACATATACCTTAAGCAGAAAGTTTATTGCAGAAATACCTTTCTGCAATAACGTCATTGCAACCATTATTGCAGAATAACGTCAATAACGTAAATACCTTTCTGTAAAAAAAACGTCAGTTAGTTGCGTTAGTAATTACATCAGAACATGTCAACGAAAGAGTTCAAACAGAAATACTCAACTATTTCAATTGTTCCAGGAGAAGAAAAGTAAAAGAGAATCAGGGGATAAGAACTCACTACACCTACCTTTTTAAAAAGGTTTACTGCGTTTTTAAGTTAGTATTATATAAAGAAAAAGGATTATTCAAATAAATAAATAATAGTAAGCTTTTACAAAGTTGCACGCAAGCCGTAAATCGAAACTCTGAAGACTAAATCTTAGTAATAATAGATTGTATAATTTATAAAGATAAATAGATTGATAATTTATTCATTTATATGATTTATCATATATTATATTATGTATATGATTATTTATTTCAGACCGTTCTTTAATCTAGTCGCAATTAAAAACGAAGTGTTTCGTTTTAGCTAATATTTCAACACATTTTTCTTTTCCAATATTCTTGTATTTATTGAAAATGCTTACTTTAGCGTATATATCCGAGCAGGTAAACAGTAAATATCCTCTGCAAAATAATATTAATTTTTAAAAAACCCTAAAAAATCTTCTTTTAATAAAAAAATACTTATTTACTTTTTCTCCGAAACTGCATTTTCCTTGGAGAAAAGACCCTCAAACCAGCATTCACTCTAGTTGTGTGAATGCTTGGTCAATGATGATTGACCAAGTAGTTCTTTCATATTGACAGAGCATTATTCAGAAAAATGAAGATATTCAATTAGGTTATCACAGTCTGGCGAGTTCCTTTGGTGCCACAGTCAATTGCCACAGTGGAATGAAGTCACTGCTCCGCAATACTGGGCCCGGGGATTGATTCCCCGCTGCCACAAAGTTGTTTGACAGGCTTACTACTTGTCCTTGTAAAAATATCCCAGCAGCTTAAACGTTATCGCGGTCCCACCACAATTCACACTTTAGATCACTGTATATAGATATAGCACAGTACGATCATTCCCTATCTCAACCATTATACAAACCCGGACCGAGATGGAAGTGCTCCGGAGAACATTTAAACAACCATAAACATAAGCGACATTCGATTTTTTCATGGGTAGACAAGTCAGATTTTTCTTGAACGCGAAACTTGGCTTTAACATTGTACACTAACCCGCTAATGACAGATTAAATGGGAGGAGCTATTTGTACAGCCGAGGATGTAGTTCCAAAAATCACTGAACCGTGATCTTACTGATATATTACTTATATACAGTGCTTTAGATTTACTGACAAAAATGGACACAACATTCATCAGATTTATTAAGCATCTTCAATATAATACTCAAGACGAAAAGTTGGGGTTTCAAGCTTACATGGAAAGTATATTCTATTTAACAGGGTTCTGATTTAGAACCTTGGCTTAAATCCTTGGTTCGCGGATGAAGGATGACAGATTACTGAAGATTGTCCTTCTCTGTCAACCGTCAAGGGCTAAACGCAAAACAGGTGATCCATGATAGGGGTGAGAGGATGTCATAAAGAAAGATTTAAGGGAAACGGGAACTTCCTGGGAGGCTTTAAAGAGGGAGGCCTTAAATATATTGCGATGGAGGAGGAGCTTTCGTACCTACACAGTGTGGTAAAATAATTAATCACGAAGAATCAGCATTTGCCAAGCTACTTTGATTTCAAGGCTTTGAAAGACTTTGATTTCACTACTTTGTTTACAAAAATACTTAACAAAATGAATCAAAATTTGTTTATATGCATTTTTGTAGCTTTCTAAAAGTAGAATTGAATCTTTGGCCAAGGGAGGGGGTCGAAGCATGATAACACCTCCTCTCTGAATGTTTTGTTTGAGGGGGGTTGCAAAAAGACAAAAGACTGCATATTAGATAGATAGACAAATACGTGTATTTTAAAGCCAAATATACGGCCATGAACACAGTAAAATAACATAAATGAATATAATGACTGGAGGGAGGGTGTTTAACTCACCAGAGGATGTTTAACACCCTCAAAACATCAAGTGATCTGAATGAAAATCACTTCATCAGATTCAGCATACCAGAGAACCATAGTGTAGAGGTTTCAAGCTCCTATCTGCAAAATGTGGAATTTTGTATTTTTTGTCAGAGAAAAGATCACGGATGCGTGTTTTTTTTTTTTTTTTTTTTTTTTGTAATACAAATAAAAGACTACCTTTTACTAAGCACTTATTAAGCTTAGATGGGAAGTATATTCTATTAAACAGGGTTATGATTTAAACCTTGGTAAAAAGAAAAGGCTACCTTTTGTCTTGTTCTCTGTCGCTTAGTCCATTTAACGCTGCATGGTAATAACTTAATGACAAGTCTCCATCGATTCCAGAGCAGATTTCGAACTTCTCTGTCCTGGGATTATAAATGAACCTGTTCTTCTTGAAACGAAAAAATTGAACGCTTTCAGTGTCTGCAAGAGAAGTAAAGAAATATGGATATTTTTATTCCTACTCCTCTTTTATTTTGTAATTATGGTAATATTGGTAAGGAACAATTGTAAGGAATATGGTAAGGTATGGTCATATGCTAAGAAACAAACTCTAGCCCATAGTAACCGAAAATTTATAAACACGTTTAAAAAACTGACTAGTTAACAAGAATCACCATTTGAGGATGATCCAGGAGTGGTAGGCTAACTATTATTTCAACTAATCTCAATGATAAAAGTTCAATAGGAAAATAATTTTATGAGAAAAAAAAAACACTAAAAATCGTGTCAGATTAATCCTAAGACTTCATCCTCAGTATGATTTGAGGATTTATAATATACGTTTATAAACACGCTTAAAAAACTGACTAGTTAACAAGAATCACCATTTGAGGATGATCCAGGAGTGGTAGGCTAACTATTATTTCAACTAATCTCAATGATAAAAGTTCAATAGGAAAATAATTTTATGAGAAAAAAAAACACTAAAAATCGGGTCAGATTAATCCTAAGACTTCATCCTCAGTATGATACACCCTACCTAATGTTCTTCTAATATGCTTCTCTGATTCTCAATCCTAATGAAGTATACCAAAGTAAGATAAAAATATAATACTGTGGAAAAAAATTTGGGTTATAAATTTGCATATTAGGGCGGGGGGGGGGGTAATGTATTTGCAGGCCTGCATGCCTAATGTGTTAGGTAACAATCATTCTGCATATTATGAAGGAAGAATTGTTTTTTAACTTCACATATGTACATTACCCCCCCCCCTAATGTGCAAATATATAGCCCAAATTATATATTTCTCATCTTTTCTGTCACTTCTCTTTGTCTTGTTTCACCTTAAGCTGAAAGAAACTAACGAAAGAAAAAAAAGTTCTATAATGCATCAATGAATGAACAACTTGAGTGGTGGGGCGTTTATAATCCAAGTTCCCATCATCATAGCCAGACACCCCATTTAGGATAATTACAGTCCCCATCTTGAGCAACTAGAAAAATAACTTTTTCCCAGGGGTTGTAGTGATTTGTCTCCTTTTTTCTGACGTTGCTAGTGGGACGCTGAAACAAATTTCAATAAGAATTACAGAAATTTGTTTTTAGGATGTATTGTATGTTTTTAGTAACAGTATAAGTAAGTGCTTTTAGTATGTAACAAAATATCATGTTAAAAAAAATTAAAATTTTTGACAAGAAAGGCATCCTCATATATATGATAATATAATGCATGCATCTTTGAAAAGTTACTTCTCTGAGTTATTATGTCATATTTGAGTCACTCCACTGCCTGATTCGCTGTGGATTGTTCTTTACTATATACAATAAGAAAAAGCCAAAGGCCTTTTCCTATGTTGCCTATTTCCTATGTAGCCTATGTTGCCTATTTCCTATGTTGCCTATTTCCTATGTTGCCTATGTAGCCTATGTTGCCTATTTCCTGTGTAGCCTATGTTGCCTATTTCCTATGTAGCCTATGTTGCCTATTTCCTATGTAGCCTATGTTGTCTATTTCCTATGTTGCCTATGTAGTCTTTTTCCTATGTAGCCTATGTTGCCTATTTCCTATGTACCCTATGTTGCCTATTTCCTATGTACCCTATGTTGCCTATTTCCTATGTAGCCTATGTTGCCTATTTCCTATGTAGCCTATGTTGTCTATTTCTTATGTAGCCTATGTTGCCTATTTCCTATGTAGCCTATGTTGTGTTGTGAAGTGTATTTTATGGTATTTGGGTAGTGTTATCGTAAATGCCTTTATTCCCTCTTTATAGGGGAGATAAACTCTGGCCCTAAGGTAATTAGACTTTGGTAGTGTGCCTTACGCTATGACCGAACTAATAAGGCGTACCAACTGGGTATGTTCGAGGGGCTAAAGGTAGATCGTAGAGAGGTTGTCTAAAATACAATACTTTTATTCAATATACACATAATAATTACAGATATAGATATTCTACTGGGACTGGCTGTCCCAAGTAGACCACAAGTCTCAGAAACTACAATAATATATAATAATAAGTTACAGACACTTGCAATGATCTGACAAGATTCCAAGATATTTCTAAAAACAACGGACCAGAGGTCAGTCCGGCATAAAGTTAATATCGGTCAAATCTGTCCCTTCCCATAAAATGTATCTTTTATACATTTCATGAACCACACCTTCCTTTAACCAACCGACGCAATTAGCTAGGAAGTGGTATTTCTCAATTTCCCGTTAAGCAGAAACTTGGCAGGATATATTCCTTATCTTAATAAAAAGTGGTATTTTGAAACTTTGTATTTGCGTCTTAATATATTTTTACTAAATTAATAATTAACTAAATTAGAAAAGCTTTACCACAGTTGCCTATTTCCTATGTAGCCTATGTTGCCTATTTCCTATGTAGCCTATGTTACCAATTTCCTATGTTGCCTATTTCCTAGGTAGCCTATGTTGCCTATTTCCTATGTAGCCTATGTTGCCTATTTCCTAGGTTGCCAATGTTGCCTATGTAGCCTATGTTGCCTATTTCCTATGTAGCCTATTTCCTATGTTGTCAATGTTTCCTATGTAGGTCATCAACTGCTGGTGATTTATAAGAAATCTAATAAAAAGGACCCTATAGCAAAGATGTGCATACATAGATTAAGTGAATCAAAAAAGAGGTAATCCATCTTTCTATCAAGAGTTCTATTTGTTTGTTATTTGCTATTTTATCCTTGAAATTGTTTATGTTTTCAATGTTAAAGATTCTCTTTACTTTATTTTATCTTTACTTTACTTTATTTTTATTAGATTCTCTTTACTTTATTTTATCTCTTTACTTTACTTTTATTTTATCCTTGAATTCGTTTGTGTTTTCAATGTTAAAGATTCTCTTTACTTTGAGCAGTCAATATTCTGTACGAGCGAAGGAAAGTCGTTTAACAAAATTTTAGAGAAGTCGCTAGAAGTAGGCCATATACATTAATGCTGCCATATTAAGGGCACAGTTTAGACTCCCACCAGCGGTCGTGGTCGGCCACAAATTTTGTTTGTGGCCGTAACACAAACCGTAAAATACATGTTAAACGGGTAGCTTTCAGAACGTGTAGAAAGAAACTTTTACCTTGGGAAGATAGCCTACCACAGAAGATAGCCTACCAAAGAAGATAGCCTACCAAGAAGATAGCCTACAAAAAAGATGGCATACCAAAGAAAATAACCTACCAAAGAAGATAGTCTACCAAAGAAGATAGCCAACCCAAGAAGATAGCCTACCAAAGAAGATAGCCAACCAAAGAAGATAGCCTACCAAAGAAGATAGCCTACAAAAGAAGATAGCCTACCAAAGAAGATAGCCAACCAAAGAAGATAGCCTACCAAAGTAGATAGCCAACCAAAGAAGATAGCCTACCAAAGAAGATAGCCTACCAAGAAGATAGCCTACAAAAAAAGATAGCCTACCAAAGAAAATAACCTACCAAAGAAGATAGCCTACCAAAGAAGATAGCCAACCAAAGAAGATAGCCTACCAAAGTAGATAGCCAACCAAAGAAGATAGCCTACCAAAGAAGATAGCCTACCAAGAAGATAGCCTACAAAAAAAGATAGCCTACCAAAGAAAATAACCTACCAAAGAAGATAGCCTACCAAAGAAGATAGCCAACCAAAGAAGATAGCCTACCAAAATAGATAGCCAACCAAAGAAGATAGCCTACCAAAGAAGATAGCCTACCAAATAAGATAGCCAACCAAAGAAGATAGCCTACCAAAGTAGATAGCCAACCAAAGAAAATAGCCTACCAAAGAAGATAGCCTACCAAAGAAGACAGCCTACCAAAGAAGATAGCTTACCTAAGAAGAAGGCTAGCAACTTTATTGCCGAGACTTCTGGTAATTAAATACCACAGGTTGGTAAATTATCAACCCAACCCGGCAGAAAAAAGGGTATATGCCTTACCTTCAAAAGAGCCATCGGAAGAAGGTCGACAAAGTTGGTCATCATCTTTGCTAAAATAGTTAAAAAAAAACTAATATACTTAAACCAAAAATAAAACTCATAAAAAAAAAAATTCTAAAAAAAAATACTCGAAACCATTTAATATTTAAGAGGAAAATTCAAAAATGCAGTAAATAAATTATGAAAGAAAATATTTTTAAATAAGTAGAGGGAAACACTAATCCCTAAAAATTTAGTTACTCCCTACTATACCTTAAACTCCATTATCCAGGCATAGAAGGATGGCTCCTTGTGATACGCCTGCCAGTGCTGAATTCAAAGTTTGGTTGAATTCATAGTATTCGTAACGTTTTTTGTTAAATTCAAGCCAATGCTTATTGGTTCGATCAAAAATCTAATCATATATCAAAAATCAAAAATAGTTGTTCATCACAACTGAAAAAACTGTCAATTTCAGAACAGCAGAACTTCTTTTCTTTCTCGGCTTGATTAATATTAGAACAGTGTTTTTGCTTTTCTTTCTGAAAATTATCAGAAATATTATTGCATCTATGAAGAGGCGGACCTCCGAATTAAAACATCTCTTCCAAACCAGGGATATGCACAAGTTGGAGGTGGTTTCAGGTCTGCGCCCTTACCGAGACTGATAAGATTTTTACGACATTTTCTCTATTTAATATATCTTTTAATTGACAAAGTTAAATATTCAAGTACTTAATACTCCGCAGGGTTGCTAGACGAGAGTAAATATATCTTTTGTTATCCAAAAGTATGAGGCTAGGTTCGGAGACACTGGTAAAACCAGAACATGATATAGCTTACGGACTTTAATCTAAAACGGACTATAAGGACTTTACGGACTTTAATCTAATTACAGACTATAATTCTAAAAACTAAAATAGGAGGTGTAGGCAAGCGTCGATTATATTTTTTATTTTGAGCTTTCTTTTGGTAGCCCTTATTTCCTCTTACTAAATTGTATTTTTATTTGGTTTAATTTCGTTATGAATTATGCAAATTTTAATTTTTTTTCCCCTTTTTAATGTTTCTGACCTATTAGACATGTTGAATAATTTTTCTGATCAACCTTTCTTCCTTTTTTTTGCTTTGTTTATTGACTCGTGCGAATTCATCTGACCTTGGCCTTTGATAGTCATTTTCCGGAAATTAATCATCTTGTACCTATGGTTGGCTTGCATGAGTTTCAATTACTGTGTATTTATACATTCTTTCATTAGCATTATCAAGTATATTTTATTATAACTTCATACATTTTTATCATTCTTCTTTGGTATCTATTTTCTTTAAAAAGAGAATGTTTCCTCAATTGCACGCACATCCAAGAAAAAAAGTTTAAGCTTGTCGTTTTTTCAGTCATTTTATTACATTGGCGGTGCCACAAACCTTTGAAATTCTGTGGACGAGGGAGTGGGTAATCTCTATTTATTAGTTCACTCAAGCAAGAATCTAAATGACACAGTGAAAAACTACTTTCACAAAAAGAATTTTGAAGATCGAAGACTAGGATGAAATACATTGTGCAAAATTAGAAAAAAAATTGTGAACAAGAAATTGTGCAAAAATGACACAATGAAAAACTACTTTCACAAAAAGAAATTTTGAAGATCGAAGACTAGAAATAAATTGTACAAAATTAGAAGAAGAAATTGTGAACAAGAAATTGTGCAAAAATGACAAAATGAAAAACTACTTTCACAAAAAGAAATTTTGAAGATCAAAGACTAGGATGAAATAAATTGTTCAAAATTCTAAGAAGCTGATGAAGCATAATAAAAGTGGAGGTCTCGGCGATTTAGCCGAATTGCTGAATTGGCGATTTAGTCAAATTGCCATAACAGCATAGCGTATGGACGCCTTATTAATTTTTTAGAAAATTCAATGAAAATTGATTAATTGAAATAAATAGTCTGAAATACAAAAGGATTGAAGCTGATATTTTTCCGTGGGTAATAATTAACCATTATTTTTGGTCTTCAAGAATTATTTTAAGCCTAAAGCACAATTATCTTAAGCACAAACTAAGCCTCGGCTAGCTTGAAAAATCTTGGCAGGCTAGCTTACCTTAAATTGGTAGGCTCAGTGCTGATAGAATTCCGCTTTCTTTACCCTTGCCTGCATTTTAAAGCCAAAAGATACAAGTAAGCAGTATTTTTGAGACAAAAATACTGTATTTTAAAGCCAAACATAGTAAACATACTTGAATTTACTTTCTTCCCTATAAAAAATCGGAACTAGCCAGCTATGACAAAACAACTGACAAGCCAAGACAGCTGAACTGCCCAGCCATGACAGCTAAATATATATTTTATATATATATATATATATATATATATATATATATATATATATATATATATATATATATATATATATATATATATATATATATATATATATATATATATATATATATATATATATATATGTATATATAGTATAGATATAAAGATATATATATATATATATATATATATATATATATATATATATATATATATATATATATATATATATATATATATATATATATATATATATATAAGAATATATATATATATATATATAAGATATATATATATATATATATATATATATATATATATATATATATATATATAAATATATGTATATAAATATATGTATATATATATATATGTATATATATATATATATATATATATATATATATATATATATATATATATATATATATATATATATATATATATATATATATATATATATATATATATACTATCTGTTGACAATTCCTCCGGAAAACATCTAACAAATCTTCCTCTGTCTTCCGTTGGAATGAAGGAGCTCCTTCTATAGGAATATATTATGAAGAGAATAAGCATCGACGAGCTGAACGGCCGCGTGGAACAACGATGCCATGTCAGAGGCGACTGCAGATAAATGAATACAAGGCGCAACCAGTGAATAGTTGTCGAGTTGAATTCTTACTATGGCTATTTCTTTACAAAATTTTTGGATCTGTTTAGAGCAACATCATTGCTTTTTATCCGGTAGCAAAAATAAGATCCAATAATAAAAAATACATACCTTAGTATAGAAATCTGTTTTACAAAATATCTCTTGGACTTTTTTCCCGAACTTTCCTAAGGAAAAAAAATAATAAGCTAACTTGACTAATCTTATCTCACGAAATAAGAATGAAATTACAATCAAAATCCTATATCTTATTAATCCTATATATTATTATCCTAATCCTTCCCTTTGTTGGGATAATCTCCTCTTGACCTAAATGAACATTACACGTATGTTTGAAATTTTCAGATTGAGACGAACGGTCTTGATTTTTTTTTATTATCTAGTTTTCGATAGTCTATAAGAAACGTTGGGATCTACTTGCATGCATTTCAAAAATGGCCTAACATAGAATTCTTTTTTGCACTAAAAAATGAAAAAGCTTAATACCATAAAAATAAATGAATATGTTTAAAAACATCAAATAATAAAGCTGTAATTCCGTTTACACCCCGTAGTAGCACAATGGATTGATGTTCTGCTTGGTCCCAGGGATCAATCCCCGCTGCGGAAAGGTTGGGCGACAAGGTTGCTACTTGCCCCAGTACAAAAGACCCAGCAACTGAAAATTGGATTTAACCCCTTATTCACTAGCAATGAAACTGGAAAATCTTTGTCCTTAGTTAATGTCATTGATGTAACATCTGGTCAACAACAAAGTGATATTGGAAAGTTTGGCTTTGTGTAGGATTAAATAAAAAAACAAGTTTTTTTTCACTGAAGTAAGGAGCGACATTCGAACATAAAACGAACAGAAATTATTACGTTCTATATGAGGGGGTTCACCCCTCCTCAATACTTGGCTCTTAACTCTAATGTTCGTATTTTGTTCCAGATCTTTAAGAATGACCCCTGAATCACAAAGGCCGTTTAATTAGAATAAATAACTCTTTTGAATGTACTAAAAAAAAACTTTAGCGTAAACCGCAAGGTATTGACGAGGGGATGAACCCCCTTGGGGAGCCCCCTGACTAGGGGGACGTAATAATTTCTGTTCGTTTTAAGTTTAAATGTTGCTCCTTACTTTAGTTGAAAAAAAATTGTTTTTTATTTAATTTCTGAACGTTTTTTTTAAATAATGCTGAGAGATCCGGCGCCCCCTTCGTGGAAAATTCTCGAAAATTTCTCCATGGAAAGATCCTCCCAGTAACCCACTCCCCTCAACCCCACCACAGAAAAATCCCACCTGAAAACGTCTGTATACTTACCAATAACCAAGACTTACGTAAACAATGGGCATAACTTGCAGCCCTTCCCCCGGGGACTGTGGGGGATCAAGTCATCCTCAAAGACATAGTTATTAGATTTTTCGATTATGCTGAACCAAATGGCTATCTCAAGATTTTGATACAGTGACATGAGCGTGGGACAACGAAAAAATGAGCGTGGGAGGGGGCCTAGTTACCCTCCAATTCTTGGTCACTTAAAAAAAACACTAGAACTTTCAAATTCCATTCGAATAAGCCCTCTCACGACATTCTAGGACCACTGGGTCAATACAATCACCCCTGAAAAAACAACAAATAAACACGCATCCATGGTCTTTCTTCTGGCAAAAAATACAAAATTCCACATTTTTCCAGATAGGAGCTTGAAACCTCTACAGTACGGTTCTCTGATACGCTGAATTTGATGGTGCAATTTTCGTTAGGGTTCTATGGGGTGTTTCCCCCTTTTTTCGAAAATAAGGCAAATTTTCTTAGGCTCGTAACTTTTGATGGGTATGACTAAACCTGATAAAACTTATATATTTGAAATCAGTATAAAACCCCAATTCTTTTGATGTATCTATTGGTATCAAAATTCCGTTTTTTAGAGTTTCGGTCACTATTGAGCCGGGTCGCTCCTTACTTACAGTTCGTTACCACGAACTGTTTGATTTGAATGAACAGGGCTATGCTTTTCAAAATACCGGGAACAATACGAATCCAGGACGGGGGTGGGGGGGGGATTTAAAGCATCAAGAAAAAAGTCAAGGCCCATAATAAAACGTACAGAAATAAAGTCAGATAATAAGACAAATTTAGAACAAACAGACTATGAATAAATACAGGGTGTCCACGTAGTCTGGATACATACGAATTTTTAAAATTTACCAAAACTCTAAAATGTGGAATTTTAGTATCAGTAGATACATCAAAAGAGTCAGCTTATAAAGCTGATTCCGAATATATAAGATTCATCAATTTTAATGTTACCCATCAAAAGTTACGAGCCTGAAAAAAATTATCCTCATTTTTTAAATATGAGGAAAACACCCCCTAAAATTCAAGGAATTTTAATGACAATCACGCCATCATATCTAACGCACCAGAGAACCCCACTGTAGAATTTTCAAGCTCCTATATACAAAAGTTTCAAATAAAATATCAAAATTTATATGTATCCAGACTTTGTGGACACCCCGTAGAATAAACCTAAAATGAAAATTAGAATGAAAAGAAAAAAAAAAAGGCAAAAACTGTGTTAAAATAAACTAAACGAACTATGAATAAATTAGAAATAAACTTACGCATATTAATATTCTGTTTGCATAATACAGATGACAGGGGACACTTGTGCAAAATAAGTAGAGCCATTTCCACCAATAGAAAACAAGGCCAGCCGTACCAGCAGTAGCACAAATAATAACCCCGGCTCCAATCAAACGAGGTAGGGAAGTTTTATATCCTTCTATTTTCTAGAATGTAAATCTGTAATTGAGTACATGCCCACAAAATAGGTACCGTGTATTACTGACCTCTTTAATAGCTTCGTAAACAATCAAAAAAAGAATCCTTACTCCCCCTCCCCCTCTCCATTTTTGTGAATTGGCACCACTGCATTTAGCGGCCATGCAGTGTCGAAAACCATATATCAATAAAGCATCAAAACACAGAAATTTAAAAATCAAGTTTGAAAAATGTACTTGTCCAAATTATAAAATAAAACAATATCAAATAAAAAAAATACTAAGAAATTCATTCAACCAATAATTCTCAAGGGAAAATTCATTGTTTTATGCCGAGAAGTATTGTCAAATTCGGTTCAATGATACCAAATGGCAAGCCTTTTAAATTCTAAAAAAAAAATTTTTTTAATTGTTTATATGTTGATTTTTTTAACGGTTGCTTAGATAAACCTGGCAATGATGTTTGAGGGATGAAACTGGCCACAATATTAGTTTTAAAAAATGTATAAATTCAACTTAGAAAGTTAAATTGAATCACTGTTTACCATGAAGTGTAGTCAAATTCAGCTCAATGGTACCCTGTGATAGGTCTTAAAAATTCTAGCTAATACTAAGCCAATGATTTGCATTTTCTGTGTCGGCAATTTTTTTTCAACAGTTTCTCCAGTAAAACAGCCAGATATATAGCACAACAAAAATCCCAATGACATTAGTAATTAAAATATAATGATACAGCACACATTTTTTTTTCAATTAAAATAAAAGAGAATGAAAAAAGTGTCAGCTAGACCTTAATTATCCACTTGAAAAACACAAGGTCAATAGCAACCTTTACTAGGCCAAGCAACTGTTTTGATCAGAGCATAAATATTATACAGTATGGAAAACTTGGTTCAGAAATGGGACATATCACATCGCGCGTGTGGTGACGCTCTTTAATTAAGTCAAATTTAGAATTTAGAAAAAAACACTTTTTATTAAGATAAGGAACACATCCTGGTATGTGTATGTTTAATAGAAAATTGAAAAATCACCACTTCCTAGCTATGTGCGTCAGCGGGCCCCGATAAGATGTGGTTGATGAAATGTATAAAAGATACATTTTATGGGAAGGGGCAGATTAAACCGATACTAACTTTATGCCGGACTGACCTCTGGTCCGTTGTTTTTAGAAATATCTTGGAATATTTTTGGATTATTGTAAGTGTTGAAGTATCTTATTGTATTGTACTTTATTGTAGACTTCTTATACTTGTTGACTTCCTGGGACAAACAGTCCCAGCGGCTTATATATTATCAGACTTGTACCGTTGTGTGTTAGCTGAATAAAATTATTGTGTTATAGACAACCTCTCTACAATCTTAATTTAGTCCCTCAAATATTCGCAGCTGGTACGCGTCATTAGTCAGGCCATAGCCTAAGGCACGCTACCAAAGTTTATTTACCTTAGGGCCATAGTTATCTCCCCTATAAAGGGAGTAATAAAGGCTAACAACCACAACATCACCCTACAACCTTAAACTCACTTTACCACACGCGGTTTGGGAAGTTTCCCAAAGCGTCACAGCAATAGCTTCAGCAGGTCATCTATATTCCCATCGCAATGCGCTAAAAAATTGTCATTGCACACACATGAAGAAGAGTCATGACGAAACCTTTTCGACAAATGTGTCCAAAAAAATGAAATAAGGCGTCTTCAACGCTGAAATAAATGACGAAATAAACAGAACAAATAGCAGTCTTGATAATAAACAGAACAAACCTGAGTAGCTGCAGTAAATTCATAGCATAGAAAAAAGGACGTAGGGGAGGGGGGAATAACAGACTTGCCCTGGCCTCGGTTCTTGTGCACATTTGAAGCTTTTCCCCAGCAAGCGTTTACTCTTCCTATAGATAATGATTTTTTGAGGAAGGAATGGTCATGATAGTGTCTAAATAACTTTATTTTCACGACAGTGTCTTCACTATAAAGGAGTAAACCTGAGTGGCTGTAGTAATGTCACAGCATAGAAAAAAGGGGTTAGGGGTGGGGAGAAAAACAAAGCCACCCTGGCCTCAGTTCTTGTGCATATATGAAGCTTTTCCAAAAAAAAAATTCTTCCTATAGACAGTAATTCTTTGTCGAAGGAATGACAATGAAAGTAGTTATATATCTATTGAAAAGTCTAACGTTACCAGAATAATCTGGCGGTGCCAGCATATGTGGCAGAGATGACACAACAGGCTTACGTTACAGAATATGCATCTTAGTCAATCGGTTTCAAAGTTTCTGTAATTTCTTCCCGCACTGATATTACAACCAGTGGGGTTTGAAAAGTGTACTACCTTTAGAGGAGACAAGGGCCAAACTATTGGATCCGAGGTGCCATGATCTAAAACCACTAAATTCTCTCTAACTACCTCTCTGGAGGGGAGGGGGGCCTCCTTGTGGGATATTGTAATGACGGTACTTATCGAGAACTCTTTTCCTACCCTGCCAGGGTTCGGGGGAAAATCTCTGATAGTTGTAGAAAATAACTCCCTTTTATTTTCCAATGTCAACTCCGACAAAACTCAGAACATTAACACAGAAACATAGACCCTGGAGTCTATAAACAAACTAAAAACAAAATCACTATTTTCATAAAAGGAAACCTGGAATAAAATAGACCTGGAAACCTGGAATAAAATATACTTCAAATGAACTGGCTTTTTTGAATAACACTATCTTTCAATGACCAAGTTCAGGCAGTCAAAGATATAATTTAACCAACATTTCACTTCTTGTGAAATAGCTACCTTGGCAACGAGAATTTAGCTAGCACTTTCAAATTATACTATAAGCAAATCTAACCAAAAAACAAACAGGTCATTTATCTGAAAAGAAAAAGTGGCACAGCCCCAACAATAACTTTATCTTTATGACAAAATGACAGTGTCATGAAAATATACAGAGCAGAAACTGAGTGGCTGCAGTGTTTTTTTTAGCGTAGAAAAGTTGGAAAGAGCAATGACAACTATGTCTCCTATCTCAAGACCAAAGTCCATACTTGAAGCTTTTCCCAAAAATTATTCATACTGCACCAATTGGTAAGACAAAATGAGTACATTTTCTAGTGGCATGTTTTCATATGCCATAAACATATGCCATAATGCCATAGCCATAAGTGTATTTTCTTGTGGAAGGCAAGGAAGACAGGCCATGACAACATTTAAACACATCTATCACCATCACAATATGATATATCATGACAATTACAAGTATGATAATGTCATGACATTATGACAAATTATTAAAATAGCTCTAGCTCAAAGACTAACTGACACACATTTATGTGCATAACAGACCAACACACTATTCTTTACTTATTCTTTCTTATTTATCTCTTGAAATGCAAGTAGTTCCCACAAGTTCCCGCCAGCCTTCTTTTTCATCTCCAGTAAAATTATGAAATTATTATTACAGTCAGCCTACCATTGCAATCAGTGGTCATTGGTGTCAATTCGGAAAAATTGAGGAGGGGGGCAAAATGTATTTTTCAATACCTCAGGGGAAGGGCAAATTAGTCATTTTTCTAATGTTTTATGAAAATAACAAAGAAAAGGGCAGTTTTCAATGAAAATTCCCCCAAAAAGATGTTTTCAGAAATTCAGGAGGGCACACATACCCCTGCCCCCTCAATCAATAACAATGTCAATTGTAATAGAATACCATTTCAGTAGCACCTATTAGTTTTAGGCACAAGAATAAGAAAAAGTAAACTTTTATTTACATATTCTTCTTTTCCAATGTTAATCCTGTTTTGGCAACCACCATCTGACTCATCGGAGCTTTTGCTAAATTCACCTTTTTCACTTGGAACAAACTCTGCAATTATTAAAAATAAAGATTACTTGAATAAATATAAATAAACATAAATTAATGCACTTATCACTCTTAAAACACAACTTAGCTATACCTGCACAGAAAACTAGTCCTACAATACTCCTTACCTCATCAGACCTAGAAAAATTA
>NC_142813.1:6330923-6378119 GCF_049724085.1 Artemia sp. Qi Xiang Cuo | reverse complement strand
CTATCTTGTCCCCCTCCGTTGTTTAACCTCCAGATATGAAAAAACCTTTGTCCCCTTCATTACTGATCAAATATACCACTATTTTTTTTTTTCATGCTTGTGTCGGTTTGGTTCTTCTGTTCCCTCCCCTTTTTATATACTCTCTTTTAAACCTTTTTAACACTATTTTTATCTCAATTTTTTTTTTTTTTTAGTTTTTTCCTTTTCAAATTTCTTAAATTTGAAACTTTTTGTTTTTTAGACTAATGAATGGCTTTGCCTTTCTGATATTGTTGTTTTTGGCATTGTTTAGCCAGTTTTTTAGTTGTTGTGCTATTTCTATGGGTTTTTTATTATATGACCCCGAAATGCGAATTCGGCCCTTCGGGGTCTGTGATAGTCATTTTTTGAAATAAATATCTTATCTTATCTCCCACTTGTTCCAAAATAATTTGTAAAGCAAAAAAATCAAAAGTGTGTATCTGCAATGGCTTATTAATGGCTAAGGCTATTAAGCTAAAACTTCAGGGCAACTGCACTACTATTAATGTTACTACAACTGCATCTATGACTACTTGTGACAGTGACTGCAAAGATTTGTGACTACTAGGGTAAGAGCACTGATGATTTGACAGTGCAATTTTGGAATCTCTGTTGAAATTTTCCTTCAAACTAGGATAACTCTGCTTAGCCATGACTTGGAGCACCATCTCTTGAAGCCATTGTTATATTCGATGTGAAACATGAAAACTATATCTGATACACCCAGATAAGAAAAAAACATTCGATTCAGTCAGTTTCTTGCTTTAACACAGAAGGAGCTCCTAATAATTTTCCAGCAATGTAATGTTCAAACTGTGATTACTTGGTTATTAATTGCAGAAAAAAGTTGGTATCAGCACCTATGCACCAAGATTCATCTGATCTTCACTGAAATATAGCCACATTAGCTTTTTCTTGATGACAATAATTTAAAATGGCAACAAAGATTATAGTATTGGAACTACATTCCAAGTGTTGAAAATTCTTGTTTTATGTGGCAGTACACCAGGCCAATAAAAATGTTCCTTCAGCCAAAATTACTTGGTTATTTTTTTGCACAAAAAAAAAGAAGGTGGGATCAACACCAAAGCTGATCTGATCTTCTCTAAAATGTAGCCACATTGGCTTTTCCTTGATATAATTAAATCAAAATGGCAGCAAATATTATTGACAGAACTATGTTCCAAGTGTCTAAAATTCTTGTCTGATGCAATGGAATGCCAGACCAACTAAAAACGTTCATTCAGCCAAATTCAAACATAGCCTAGATGATGGCTTCTAACAAGGGATGCCAGACCAACTAAAAACGTTCATTCAGCCAAATTCAAACATAGCCTAGATGATGGCTTCTAACAAGGGATGCCAGACCAACTAAAAACGTTCATTCAGCCAAATTCAAACATAGCCTAGATGATGGCTTCTAACAAGGGATGCCAGACCAACTAAAAACGTTCATTCAGCCAAATTCAAACATAGCCTAGATGATGGCTTCTAACAAAGGATGCCAGACCAACTAAAAACGTTCATTCAGCCAAATTCAAACATAGCCTAGATGATGGCTTCTAACAAGGGATTTATTATTTTTGAGAATATTGTGTAGTAACCTTGTTGAATTTTCTACAGACAGCAACCTATCGAATATGTTGAACAGCCTGTCAAACAACATCATATATGTCAAACAGCCTGTTAAACAGCCCTGTCAACATATGGATGACTGTTGAAACTTCACAGAATGTGTACAACAGAGAGAAATAATTGGTTTAACAATTTAATGGTCCTCTGACAAAACCATAGCTGGCAAATTTGTGGATGCTTTCTGTGCAACAAGAGATTTTAATAATAATTATTTCTGATAATATTTCAGATAAACATTAAAAAAGTTTTTTTTTAATTGTAGTTTTACTTTCAGATGCTAGATTTTTTTTATCATATGAGGGACTGTTTCTTTGCCTCATACCTTGTTCATATTTCTAAGCATTTGACTTGACAACAGCATCATAATCCATTTATTACTGAACAACTTTTAAGAAGACCCTCTGAGTAAATTTTGTTATATCATTTCTCTAAAATAGATCCCAAGTTGTAAAATACAAAAATATTTTCTCTGAACCCCTCTCTACTCAGTATGGAATTCTTCAAGGAATCTTATTGGGACCACTCTAATACCTAGTAGTTGTTAATGCAATTGCTATTGCCTGAAAGATGTTAATATGTAGATGACTTGCTGAACCTTGAAGTATGTCACAGAAACATCAAAAGAGACTTCCCTGAAATCGTAATCCATGTTTTGAATTTAGCTAAGAATCTACATATAAAACTATATTCCACTGAATCAAATATAATGATGATAAAATTCTTAAATTTCTTGAATTCCACACCTATTTTCCTAGACCCTATCCCACCTGAAATGCTAGTGAAACATGTTAAACTCCTTGGCATTGCAATTTCTAAAAATATTAAGTGGAACATGTATATTTCAAGGATTCTGGACTTTCCAGAAATTTAATAACTTTAAAATTCCAGGGAACATTGAGGGGAATTTCAAGCTAAATCAAAAAACTTGTATATGCATTCTGGTACTCAAAAGGGCATATCTGTAGTATCTCAGGAACTGCTATGGATATCAAGTTGATACTTTCAGAGAATGTTGAGGGGGTGTTGCACTATCAAAACATACTAAGTACACAAGGTTATCAATAAGGCATTTCTGGGCTTATCAATATTGATCTCAGGAACAGCTACAGGCATAAAGTTGATACTTTCAGGGACTGCTGAGGGCAATATTAATCTAAAGGAAAAGACACTGTATGTATATGGGCTGTGAAAACAGCATATCTTTAACATTTGAAGAACAGTAAAGGGTCATTAAGTTAAGTCTTCCATAGAATGTTGAGGGAGGTGCAGAACTTAAAGACATTTTGGGCATTCTGGGTGTCAATAGGGCATATCTGCAAAATCTCAGAAAGGGCTATGTTATTAAGATGAAAATTTCAAGAAATATCAACTGAGATATTGAACTAAATTAAAAGACACCATTTGCATCCAGCTTGTCAAAATGAGATGTCTGCAATACCTCAGGAGCAGTTAAGCACAGTAAATTCATACTTTTGAGAATGATAAACTGAATCAAAAGAAACTATATGCATACCAATTGTCATAAGGCTATATCTACAATATCTCAGCATATGCTAACAGTACTTAGTTAAAAATTTCAAGGAATACTAAAAGGGATGTTGAGATAAATGTTGAAAAAATATACCATTTGTATAAAAGGTGTCAGAGTGTCTACAGTATCTCAGGAACAGGTAGGTTGTTAAGACAAAATTTTCAGTAGATGTTGAGGGGGAGATTGAAATGAATGATCATGAATGAAATGAAGAACAAATGAATAAAAGAGATTGAAATGAATGAATGATCAGTGATGATAGTGATGAAGTATTGACCCAGAGGCTAAACTTTTAATAATACAAAATCATTGCTTTTTGGTGTGACCAAGTGTTCTATTTATAAATAGTTATACCAATGTATTCAGAAAAGTCTTATCTATCATGAGAAATTGACTGGAAAACCAAATATTTATCCATTGCCCAAATATAGGGTACATCATTTGCCATAGTGTCCTGCCATCTATTAAACTAGACTACCTGAAGTTATTCTAATTGGATAGGTAGCACTGTGGACAGCTCTTTTTCTTCAACAGATGATTCATAGTGCCATCATAATCATCCTTGTTTACACAAACAATTAGCAACAAAAAATATCAACAAGGAAAAGACGAATTGAAATTGAAACGATCCAAATATATTCATCATTGCTACCCCCCCTACTTTCCCTAGTAGGGATAGCTCTGTGCCATGGTTTGTTAATTAAAACACAAGGGGCTATGCCCTTTGGGGTCCCTGACGCCTGTTACACTCGCTTTGTTGTGCGTTTTTCAGCCTTTGGCTTGCTTTGACTGTTAATGTGCTGGCTGCAAACTCTCTCAGATTCCTGCATATTGCAACTTCCAATTGCTTGAAAGTGCTTATCAAACCTTTTATACCCTGCTTTGAAATTTAGTGCTGTGCCTGCTTTTGACTTATATTGCTTGCTTAACTTATTATTGACTGAGGGCCCTCCTCTGCTTGTAGCCTATTTGTTTTATTTATTTGACAATTTATTTCTTTTTTGTGATTGAACTTTGTTGTTTAATTTGCTTTAGCCCTTTGAGGTTTTATTTGTGATGACTGACAGGATGGTTAGTATTCCTGTCACCTCTGACCCCAATAACTCTAGTGTAAGGATTTTGGCTTTAGGTATTGAAGGTTCAAATGAGACCAGTAGGCCTTGGATTTTGACATCGGGCTGTAGAACAGTTATCGCCAAAAATCTGTTTCAACATCTCCAAAATCATGAGAGCAGGGGACACTATGGTTCAATGTTAGAAAGACTTGGACCAGATGGTTCCATTATCATAATAGCTGTGAACCAGTCAGTAGCTGCTGTTATACTTTCTATTTCAGACATAGCAGTAAATGGATGTAAGGTAAAATTTGTGCTTGGTCCTAGCTCTAACCCTGCTTTAATCAGAAACAGAAAAGGCATTGTATTTATCCCATCTGAGAAGGTCACCCATCTGGATGATTTTGTCAAGGAGGTCAAAGTTGATGAAAGAATACAACAAGTAACATTGGCCTTTAAAAATCCAAGCCCAGCAATTATCCCTTTGGTTTGCACCTTTAATCAGGATGTTCAGTTCCCTCTGAAAGTCTCTGTTTGGGGTGCAAGGTATATGGTTAAGCAGTTTATCCCCCGGGCAATTCAGTGTTTCAATTGCCAAGGTTTTGGCCACATGGCCTTAAATTGCAGCAGAGACCAAAGATGTCTACTTTGTAGTGGACAACACACCCTTGATGAATGACCCCAATCTAAAACAGCAAAGGAAGATCAGGTACTCAAGTGCCCTAACTGCAATGGTAACCATGCTGCTAATGCCAAGGAGTGCCCAGTATTCATAGAGAAGAAAGCAATTATTTCACCAATAATGTCCCCATGAGGACTGCTGCTGAGGTCTTGAAGAAAGGACTTCTTAAAGATACAGAACACATCCCCATAGTACACACAGACTCTTTCAGTTTTATTATTGGTTCATATAAGGGACATTTTTCTAGTTATCAGATTTTTGGCTAAAGAATTAAAATATCAGACTAATTTAAATTCTTAGGTTGTATAAAGTGATTGCTCCTAATGCGCAAGTTTATCAGATCAACCTATTTTGCACCCCCCCCTCCCCTAAAACAATCCTGGATCTGCCCCTGCCCTCACCCCTATATATACCAATTCAGGGTAGCCTGTAAATTTGGGTAGGATAAAATTTTACCAAATCATATTAATGACTTACACATAAAGTGAATATACCACTCAATGCCTTTTTTTATGCTGATTACAAATATAATAATTATTTTGGTAAAGTTCTACCAAATCATATTATTGAGTTAGGACTAAAGTGAATACACCAGTCAATGCCTTTTTTTATGCTGATTACAAATATAATAATCATTTCTATTGGAAATGAATTTCCAGCCCCCCCCCCTATATATGCCAATTCAGGGTTAGGTTATGTTAGGTTAGGTTTATAAGGGGGGGGCTGAAATTCATTTCCAATAGAAATGATTATTATATTCGTAATCAGCATAAAAAAAGGCATCAAATTGTGTATTCACTTTAGTCCTAACTCAATAATATGATTTGGTAGAACTTTACCATCATTTTTATTGGAAATAAATTTCAGCCCCCCCCCCCTATATATGTCAATTCAGGGTATATATTTCTACATTCGGGGGGGGGGGTAAAGTTTAAACTTACCTCCCATTTACATTATAAAAAAAATTTGCCCCCACTCCCCCAAATGCAGAAATATATAACCTGAATTGACATAGGCCTATATAGGGGGGGGGGCTGAAATTTATTTCCAATAGAAATGATTAGGCTAGGCCTATTATATCTGTAATCAGCATAAAAAAAGGCATTGAGTGGTATATTCACTTTATGCATAAGTCAATAGGCCTAATATGATTTGGTAGATATTTACCATTTATCTGATTGTCAGGTCCTATTGAAATTTTGACAGAGCTACATTATTACATTTCAAAAGGGCATTAAGTGATGTAGCCTAGCCTATCCAATTTCCTAGCTAAACTTTTAGAAAAACCCTTTTTTACATATTGTAAACAGGAACTTACTTCATTGTCTTTGTTATTCCTAATTCCTCTCACTAAGTCAGCAAGGTTTTTGTCCAAAATGCGTTCTAAGTTACCCTTCACAATTTTTAAAGCCATTTTGCTAATTTTACTCCACTTCTTCAAAAACAATTAATAGGCCTAGCAAATTTGACATATTAATTTTAGACAGCGTTAGGGTGCAACTATAGAGAAATTAAATTAATATAAGAGTTCGTTGGAAGCTTAGACTTTACTTCACTATGGTTGAAGTACAAGTAGGTATGACGGCAAACCGGTGCCAAACCGGTGAATCGTTAATGGAAACCGGTGCCAAAAACTTGAAAGCCTGTTTGAATGAAAAGGTCGGTAAAACTGAGGTTCGCAAATCGAGAATTGTCGGTTTATTATCACGAGTGGACTTCCCGATCAACCCAGAGAGTGTGTGTGCTTCTTACCATGGTATCGAAGAGATACAGCGCATCGGTGTTTCGAAATCATATCGTGTATACTTCCGTTCGGTGACGGCCAAGTCTCATTATCTGCGTCATGGGATTCACATTGGCTACGAACATTTCCGGCTTACTGATTATAAGTTTTTACCGCGAATGTGCTACAAATGTGGGTCGCTAGAGCATATATCGTCAGGCTGCTATAGCATGGAACGTTGTCTCAAGTGCCTTGGTAGTGGACACTCTCATTCTAGGAACAACCCTTGCCAGAATGAACCTTGTTGCTTCCATTTGTGGATCTCATGAGCATACTGGATTTAGCTTTCGCTGCAAACAGTTAACCGAAAAAGTTGCAAAGAATAAAAAATGATTAGTGCAAAGATTATATCTCTGAATCTGAATGGTTTTGGTGATAATCAACATGTATTGCAGTCTATGCTGCGCGATCTGGAAATTTTGTGTCTGCAAGAGCATCATCTTCTGGACCACTCTACTAGTCTTCTTTCGAGCCTGTCGCAGCAGTTTAAGTATTTTATATCTCCAGCTACACCTACAGGTGGACGCCCATCAGGAGGTGTTTGCATTTTTATTTGAGAGAATATTCCAGTTTCAGTGTTTGCCGTTAATCGTTATTTTGTTGCTGTTCGAATCCCAGGGATTATTGTTTTGCTCAAGGTCCAAACCGGTGGTGTTGATCTCCATTTCGTGGCCCTTCAGCCAAGATTTGCAATGGTGAGGGGGAAGCAGCCTTTCTGTGCTTTTGCAAACCCTTCCTGCTTACTTTCCTCAGATTTCTCCAAGTAACCATTTAGAGACGGGTCGACTGTAGCTGAGCCTACAGAGTCAACTCACCTACCCGCTTCCCTAGCCAAATAACCGGCCACACCAGGAATGAAAACCCTGTTAATTATGGTTAATTATTAACCATAGATTAACAGATAAACGTATGTCAAAACCGTACAAAATTTATCTGCAACCAATCCAAGGTCATAATCCTCCCCCTCCCCCCACTGCTAAATCCAACGCTAGCCACCTTTCTCTAGAAAACCAAGATTATACAGAAAGTGCAAAATTTTTAAAATTTTTAAAAAATATGAAGTTTTTCATGGCAAATATTTTCCTCTGGGGTTTTTTATTAAGTTTTTTCCTCTGGTAAAAGGTCCCTTTTCCTCAGTTCAGATTTTCCTGTAGGTGACCTTGAAAGAATATAATCAATTCAGTGTAATCGTGATCGCAGTAATTGAGTAAAAATAACGTTAACAGCAGAATGTCCTGGCAAATAAATAAACACACATTTTCTTTTCCTTTTCTGCAGTGACGTATCCAGGATTTTCGTTTGGAGGGGGGGGGGTATAAATAAAAGCTTTAAAGAAGACCTCTGAAATTTCTTGTTACGTTTTTTATGAGCCGGACAAGCATTTCGGGGGTGGGGCGTGAGGGTTCAAACCCCCTAGAGACAAACAAAACCCAGAGATCCAGCAACTTAACCAGTCAACACAAGTTCTCTCGACTTAAATCATTTAATCTTCTGTAATCGCAGCTAGTCTAAATGTTTAACTCCTTCATAAAACAAATTGAAAAAAATATAGAAACATTATAAATTTTTCTTCTTCTCATTAGGGTTTATCTAAAAATTTTGGCCTTGTTTTCTTTGTTTGTTTTTTTAGCACTGCAGACGGCTTGACCTAGATCCCTACCGAGGTATATCATTTATCTCTTTGCTTTCTTTTCCACTTGTTTAAAATAAATCTCTGTTTCTAGGCCTCTTAATTGTTTTCTATTTTTACGATTTATTTCAATTCTTATGTTTTTTGGATTTATTATCATAAGCCAGTGTGGCCTAACAACGTCTATAGAGTTTTAAACCCTCGAGTAATACTTGAATTTCCGTAACCCCTGTTAGGAAGAAGATTCAGGGAATAGTCACTTAGAATTTTAGGAATTTTGAATTTGAATATTATCCTTGGGCTTTGATATTTGACTATTCTTTGGATTGGCGTTTAGTATTAGAATTTGCATAGTGATGTATTACAACCGGTGAACGAATTTGATTTTCCTTGGACTTTGATATTTGTCTATTCTTTGGATTAGCGTTTTGAATTGCAATTTGCAAGTGATTTTTTGCGCAAAAAATGCAAAACACGCAGTGAACGAGTGCACAAGGATTTTTGAATAGAATAGCGGTACTTTTGACAAAGCAAATGCGATGGAAGCAGCAGCGGTGGATCAACATCTCCAGGAGATAAGTTTTAAGTTGGATCTCCTATTGAAATTGTCTTCGGACGTTTTAGAAATACAACAGGAATTTACCCAGGTACGAGTACAATTATCTCAAGCCTTAGAAAATAACAATAAAATGACAAGAGAGATGAGTGCTACGACTGAACGTTTGTCGGCAACAAATCGCAGAGCGGATTTGTTAGAAGCAGAATTGAGGAGGGCTAATCTTATTTCTTATGATTTTATAGCATCACAGCAGTCTGGTAAAACGTTAAAGGAGGAAGTCATGGAACTATTTAAACAGGTATTTCGATCTTTTGATATACGAGGTTTCAAGTTATGCGATTATGGACGTTTACCGATTGGATGCTGCTGGACCGGTGGTAATCAAGTTTAGTGTGGTAGAATTGCGCGATTATACCTTACGTAATGATGGACCTTTGAGGATTTTTGGATTTAAAGTTGCTCCCGATTATACCTACGCACAAAGGGAAGCCCGTAGGCAGTTAAGGCCATTGCTTGATAGGGCTGTAGCAGAAGGAAGAAATGCTAAACTCAGAGGCACCAAGCTGTTCATTGAATGGCGAACGTTTATGTACGATTGGGCAATTGGAAAAGTTTTAGAAAGCATCGTAAACCGGGCTTCTCAGGCTAAAAATGCTAGTATTGGCCAAGCTCCCAGTAGAGTGGCACCCCCCTCGCCATCTGTTGCAGTAAATCAGCCTTATTGTGAAAGTTAGGGTGGAGAAAATTCTGGTTGCCATCTTTTTGCGGTTTCATAACCGAACATGTTGCCCGTTCTGTGTCAAGGAACACCCGGCATTACGGTGGTATCTTAGTGCTTTTAAAGAATAATTCTTTTTTGTCTTTTAATAAGGTGAAAAGTGAATCAGAAAACCTTGTTTGGATTAGATTGGTATGTCACTCAGGTCTGAAATTGTTGGTTTGTGCAGCTTATGTCCCACAGCAGTCTAGCTCATATACTGCAGAGCATACATGGTCTATATTACAGAAAGAAGCTAAAGTTTTTCGTAGTAAATTTATGTCCCATAAAATATTGCTGGTAGGAGACTTTAATGATTATACATCTGATTTGGTTGAGCTGCCTGTTGGAGTTGGGATTGGAAATGGGAGGTTTGAGTGGATAAGTCAAGGGGTGATTGTACTTGCATTTCGGGTTTGAGGCCTAGTATTATTGATTATGTTTTGGTTGACCTTCGTTCGGATGTGGAATAACTGAATGTTGAAGTTTTGAATATTCAGTTGTCTGACCTACCGATTAAGTTAAGCTTAGGCCTTGAGTGTAGAGTTCATGAATATAGTTCTTTGCAGTTTAAGTATACTTCACCAAGTAGACAGCTAAAGAGAGAGTGGAGTGAGAGCGAGCAGAATACATTAAGGGCTATATTTAGTAAAGAGCGGGTTTGTCGGAGACTAGAGCAGCTGAGGTTAAGAAGTGATTCTAGTGATTAATTAGAAGCTAATTTTAATACGTTATTACTGGAGCTATCAGCGCCAGCATTGAGTTCATTAAAACCAGTTAGTTAAAGTTTTTATGACCTTGATTGTTTAAGTAGTAAAAATTTGTTAGCAGAGGCCATAAATCGGATGAAGCAAGCTAGAGATGAGGTTGAAAAAACAACACTATTGGTTAGGTTTCGCGAGGTTAGGAGATGCCATAAGAGATTAATAAAAGTAAAGAAAAGAGATTTTAATGCACGTCAAATCGAGCAAATGAGACAGTTTTACCCCCCCCCCCCCACGTTTTCTACTTGGAGAGTAATATGAAAGAATTTTAGAGATTGCTGAACCAAAGACAAGGAAAAGTGCCAGAGGGAATCCCGGATCCAAATGGCTGGCCGGAACATTTCGCAAGTAACAAAGAAGGAGATCTTAGTAAGTGGTGTGATGAAGAATTTGGGAATATTTTGGAGGAATATAATTACCCTATGAGGGAGGAAGATTATTCGTTAACAGAGCAGGTAGATATTGAGGAGGTTGCACATGTGTTAAGGAAATTCATTGGAGGAACAGCTCCTGGAATTGATAGAATTCCAACTCGTTTATATAAAAAGTTTTCAAGTTTATTTATGCCAATTTTTGTACTGCTGTTTTAATAGTGTGCTTTCATCAGGAATTTGGGTTTCAGGATGGAAGACGTCTTTAATTTCACTGTTTAAAAAAGGGGGATCCGAGGTTGCATTGCAACTATAGGCCTATAGCTGTGGTGCCCTGTTTAAGTAAGATTCTAGAGAAATTGATTGATAATAGGCTAGCTAATTGGTTAAAGAAGAATCGAATAATTCGTGAGGAACAAGGTGGATTCAAGGAAGGATATATCACAGTTGAAAGGGTATTGGCAATTAAGGCGTTGATAGAAAAGCATAATAGAGATAAGAGTAATTTATTGGTAGCTTTCGTAGATTTTGAGAGAGCATTCGATAGTGTTGATAGGATTTTGTTGTGCGTAGAATTGTTGAGGATAGGACTGCCCCGTATTTTTGTTCGACTAGTATGTGATATGTAGGCCTATAGGCTAACAAGAGGAATGGCTAAGGTAGCAGGGAAAGGGTTTTCGGATTTATTTAGTTGCGAGGTAGGAGTTAAACAGGGTAGTACTTTGTCACCGAGGCTATTTTGTTTATATATTAATGATATTGTTGAATTTTTAGAGGAAAAATGGGCGCCAACAGTGAGTTTAGGAAATTTAGCTTTGTCTCTGTTGTTATTTGTGGATGATGCGGCGCTGATAGCTAGAAGCGCCAAAGATTTGCAAATATTGTTGAACATATTAGATGTTTTTTGGAAAAAAAGAAAATGAGATTAAATATCCAAAAGACTGAAATTGTAGTTTTTGGGACAAATAAAAATAATGATTAATTTTTATTTAAGGGTATTGAGTTGAAAAAAAGTACAACTTTTAAGTATTTAGGGTTTGTATTAAATAATAAAGGAAATTGGAAGGATCATGTGAAAAAAATGGTGGGTAGAGGTAAAGCGGTTTCTTCAGCAGTTTTAAGGAATTCAGCTTTAAATGAAATTAAAAATATTAAAATGCATAAGTATTTATTTCAATCGAAAATTCGTCCTACTATTCATTATGGTGCGGAGCCTTGGGGATCTGAGGTGATCCCGCAATTAGAAAGGGTTCAATTACTATATTATAAGAGATTGGTTAGGGTACATGCTACAATTCATACACAGGGTCTTAAAGGAGATCTAGGTTTGTTTTCGCTGCATAAAGAAAGGTTACTACAAGTTGTAAAATTTTGACTGAAAATTACCCAACTACCAAATGAGAGGCTTATGAAAGCCGCATATTTTGAATTATTGCAGCAAGGTAGAAAAAAATCGTGACCGTTCCATGTTAAAGCCCTCCTTGATAAAGCCGTACTTTCATACGCTTGGAATGAAGGTCTTGGTCCAACAGGCGATGAAGAGGAAATTTATCGGAAGCTAAAACATGTTAACGAGGATCAAGAGATCCAATTCTGGCATGAACAGATTCGAAAATCTGAAACCTTACACCAGTATTCTAAGATAAAATAGTCTTTTGGACTAGATAATATTTTAAGCTGAATTTGCCACGGGAAAACTTGCGTCTGTGGGTCAAGGTCCGAGCAAATGGTTAGCCCTTAAAAAGTAGATTAAAAGTATTTGAAAGTAATGCTCAGGAACCGAGATCATGTTATACTTGTTCTTTATGTGGTATGGAGGAAGAAAAATTTGCTCCATTTTTTTACGGTGTGCCAGGGGCTTTCAGATTTGACATTGAAGTATTTAGGTGATGGGGAAGTGTTTTTTCCTGGGATCCTTAAATCTTCATCCCAGGAGACGATTATAGCAGTGACTGGGTTTATAAAAGAGGGTTTAAAAAGATGTAAATAATGGGTTTAAGGGTTTTTTTTTGTTGTTACTAGTAATACCATTTATTTAAGTGTATGCTGGCTGTTGTCTTATATAATCATTGTAATGTTTGTGTATGGCCTAGCGGCTGAATATATTATCTATCTATTAGATTTTTCGAATAAAATTATTCCTCAGAAAATTATGCTCGGCAATCTGGTAATTATTTTGCCAATCATATACGCCATATCATTATATATATATATATATATATATATATATATATATATATATATATATATATATATATTTTTTTATATATATATATATATATATATATATATATATATATATATATATATATATATATATATATATATATATATATATATTTATATATATATATATATATATATATATATATATATATATATATATATATATATATATATATATATATATATATATATATATATATATATATATATACGCCAATCATTCCCCCAAACACATCCAATCGAAACTTTGAGATAGCCATTTTGTTCAGAATAATTGATTTCCAGATAGAAAATGTATTTTTGAGGAGAAGACTCCCCCATAACCCTCAGGGCAATGGTTTTAAGTTATGTCCTGGGGGCATATAAGGTTTTTATAGAAGGCGTTATCGTAGAAATTTCAAAACAGGCTCATTCGATTCGAAATTCAAAGGGCTATTGTCCTTTTGTTAGTCAAAAGTGATTGGAGGGCAACTAGCCCCCCCCCCCCCACGCCAATCGTTCCCCCAAACACATCCAATCAAACTTGTGAGGTAGCCATTTTGTTTAGTGTAGTTTATTTAATATGTAGAAAATATATTTTTGAGGAGGACACTCCCCCAAAACCCTCAGGGAAAGGGTTTCAAGTTATGCCCGGGGGGCATATAAGGTTTTTATTGAAGGTGTTGTCGTAGAAACTTCAAAACAGGCTCATTCGATTGGAAATTAAAAGGGCTAGTGCCCTTTTAATAGTTAAAAGTGATTGGAGGGCAACTAGCCCCCCCCCCACGCCCATCATTCTTCCAAACACATCCAATCAAAATTTTGAGATAGCTATTTTATTCAGCGTAGTTGATTTCAAGATAGAAAACGTGTTTTTGAGGAGGAGACTCCCCCACAACCCTCAGAGCAAGGGTTTTTAAGTTATGCCCTGGGGGCATATAAGGTTTTTATAGAAGGCGTTGTCGTAGAAACTTCAAAAAATCCTCATTCGATTGGAAATTCAAAGGGCTAGTGCCCTTTTTAATAGTTAAAAGTGATTGGAGGGCAAGTAGCACCCCCCCACGCCACTCGTTCCCCCAAACACATTCAATCAAGCTTGTGAGGTAGCCATTTTGTTCAGTGTAGTTTATTTCCAGATAGAAAATATGTTTTTGAGGAGGACACTCCTCCACAACCCTCTGGGTAAGGGTTTCAAGTTATGCCCTGGGGGTATATAAGGTTTTTATTGAAGGCGTTGTCGTAGAAACTTCAAAACAGGCTCATTCTATTGGAAATTAAAAGGGCTATTGCCCTTTTAATAGTTAAAAGTGATTGGAGGGCACCTCGCGCCCCCCCCCCCCGCGCCCGTCATTCTTCCAAACACATCCAATCAAAATTTTGAGATAGCTATTTTGTTCAGCGTAGTTGATTTCAATAGAAAACGTGTTTTTGAGGAGGAGACTCCCCCACAACCCTCAGAGCAAGGGTTTTAAGTTATGCCCTGGGGGCATTTAAGGTTTTTATAGAAGGCGATGTCGTAGAGACTTCAAAAAATCCTCCTTCGATTTTAAATTCAAAGGGCTAGTGCCCTTTTTAATATTCTAAAGTGATTGGAGGGCAACTATCCCCTCCCCCACACCCATTTTCCCTCAAACACATCCAATCAAAATTGTGAGATAGCCACTTTGTTCAATGTACTTGATTTCCAGATAGAAAATAGGTTTTTGAGGAGGACACTCCTCCACAGCCCTCAGGGCAAAGGTTTTGAATTATGTCCTGGGGGCATATAAGGATTTTATCGAAGGCTTTGCCATAGAAACTTCAAAACAGGCTCTTTCGATTGGAAATTCAAAGGGCTAGTGCCTTTTTTAATAGTCAAAAGTTATTGGAGGGCAACTAGCCCTTCCACGCCCATCATTCCCCCAAACACATCCGATCAAAATTTTGAGATAGGTATTTTGTCAGCGTAGCTGATTTCCAGACAGAAAATATCTTTTTGAGGAGGACACTCCCCCAAAACCCTCGGGGCAAGGGTTTTAAGTTAAGCCCTGGGGGCATATAAGGTTTTTATAGAAGGCGTTATCGTAGAAACTTCAAAACAGGCTCAGTCGATTTTAAATTCAAAGGGCTAGTGCCCTTTTTAAGTGTCGAAAGGGGTTGGAGGCCACCTAGCCCCCCCCCCCCCCCCACACGCCCATCATTCCCCCAAACACATCCAACAAAAATTTTGAGATAGGTATTTTGCCAGCGTAGCTGATTTCCAGATAGAAAATATCATTTTGAGGAGGACACTCCCCCACAACCCTCGGGGCAAGGGTTTTAAGTTATGCCCTGGGGCTATATAATGTTTTTATAGAAGGGGTTGTCGTAGAAACTTCAAAACAGGCTCATTAAATTGGACATTCAAAGTTCTAGTGTCCATTTTAAAGTCGAAAGTGATTGGAGGGAAACACGACCCCCCACACCCATCATTAACCCAAACACATCCTATCAAAATAGTGAGATTTTGTCGGCGTAGCTGATTTCCACATAGAAAATGTTTTTTTAGGAGGACAATCCCATACAACCCTCAGGGCAAGGGTTTTAATTTATTCCCTGGGGGCATATAAAGTTTTATAGAAGGCGCTGCCGTAGAAACTTCAGAAAAGAGCTCATTCGATTTGAAATTCAAAGGGCTAGTGCACTTTTTAATAGTCGAAAGTGATTAGTAATATTTTTGTTGCTGTTGCTGTTTAGACCAGGGGACACTTCGTATCGAAGGAGTTGTCGTGGGAACTTCAAAAAGGGGCTCATTCAATTGAAAATAGAAAGGGCTGATGCCCTTTTTAATAGTCAAAATTGGCTGGAGGGCAACTAATCCCCCTTCCACTCCCACCCTCCCATTTGCCCATTATGTTTAAAAACTAAATGTTGCCTTAAGATTAAATCAAAATGCACTGCGATAATGCTAATTCCCAATAAGGCATCTCAACAGTATCCCAAGAACGGCTGAGAGTATCAGGTTCAAATTTAATAAGATCTTTTACAGGTGAAATTCTTCAAACGGGCCTGCAAAGACAAGTATTCCAAGGGACGTGGCAAATTAAATCGAGACAAGAAGAAAGGATAAGAAGAAAGAAGAAGAAAGAATAAGAAGGAGAAAGAAATAAAAAGAAAGAAACTAGAAAGAAGAAGAAAGAAAGTAGAAAGAAGAAGAAAGGACAAGAACGAGCAGAACAAGGAAGAAAAAAAGCAAAAGTGGATCAGTTGGATATTTTGAATGAATGAATAATTTAAATCAAAACGATTCCTCATAAGCTCTACTAGCTTAATTTGTGTTCTCATCAAATAATATTAAAATCAATTAACGCATATATATATATACAAAAATACCGCCACACTCTAAAGTTTATTATTTAAGCAAAAAAATTTTACTCCATAAATTAACTCCATAATTTTACTAAATTTTACTCCATAAATTTCCCACAAACTCTTTGTATTATACCATATGACAAAAAAAGTGACAACCCCCCCCCCCCCAAAAAAAGGTGACCCCCTCAATTTAGATAATTTCAATTTAAGATAATTTTGATGGTGCAATTTATTTCTGCTAATGGTGCAATGTTACGTAATAGGGTTTGTTTACTTATGCAAATTAATGCAGGTGCTTGTTACGTAATAAGGCGATTGTTTACTTATGCAAATGATTTCTTTGGATGGTATGTAACACGACCTGTTATAGTCGGCTAGTCAAGCTCATGTCCCATCATTCCGAGTGCACAGTACCCCCTGGACGTCTATACAAGCGCACAAATATCCCACCAATAATGATATATACGAATATTCGATTTCTAACAACGTTATGTACTAAGCTTGAAGCTTTTAGTTTTCTTTATATGGTTTTTGAATTTTTGGAATCCCTTGTCAAAATAGAGAATCATCATTTGTAATAATTACAAATTTTCGTTTTTTTTGGGTGTTCCTACTGACATTATATAACTGGTTCCGTTCAAACCTGTAAGTTTAATCATGTATCGTGTTAATTTTATCTAACAAAAAAATAATTTAAAAATTTCCAGGTATTTTTTTTGTTACATTAAAACATTAAAATTATTGTTCAGGCACCATAAATATTTTTTCAGTTTAAATAATAACTATAGTGATTCTGAACTGAACTTAAAAAAAAATTTCAACTTTTTTTATGTCTTAAAAAGAAATTGCTTATGCTTATAAGATAAAAATGGTAATGGTGTTTTTCTAACAACGATTTCTACTAAGCTTCAAACTTAGGTTTACTTTTTAAGGTTTTTGAGTTGTTGTAATCCCTTGTCCAAATATATACAAATATTTTTGCTATTATCAGTTTTTTCTCTTTAAGCAATTTAATGTAAGCTTTTCCATGCATAAAAATCTTCAATTTCTTCCACAGAAGTGTGACAAGTGTGACAACGTCATTACAATATTGATTTATATAAAAATGACATCACTCACATAAATATCTTTTTTTTTACAAAATTAAGGCTCTTAACGAATTTTCTCAAACTCCTGACCTATCTAGATGGTTTTTTAGGCCAGAATATCCCAGGATACCAATTTTCTCGAAAAAATCACTACAAACAAGAGTTTGGATATCACCTCCTTCTCTCATTGTAATAGTCGAAAACCTACTGCGTCATTGGCGCTTTACTGAAAACCAATTTTATGAATAATATTTTCTTTTGTACTTGATATTGAAAATAAACATTAAAATTTTAGTAACATTTTGAACTGATTAGCTTCCAGTAATTAATATCTTTATGCATCAAATATTCAGTTCAATTTATTAGCTCTTTTTAAAGTTGTTCAAAACGAATATAGTTCCACTACAAAGAAGTGTTTGGATACTGCTTCCTTCCTTTACTGTAAATACAAACCAAAAGCCTACTGCGTCATCGGCGCTTAACTGAAAAAGAATTATATTACAAATATTTTCTTTTCCTGTTCTTACAGCATTGAAAATAAAAATAAAATTACAGTGAAATAAATTCTTGAAAGGATGGACCTTTCAACAATTAATATTATTATGAATCAAATATTCAATTTGATGTTGTTTATACTTTCCAAGACTTTCCAAGACGCATATAGTTTTCAGTAAAGCGCCAATGACGCAGTAGGTCTTAGACTTTTACAGTGAGAGAAGAGGTGATACCCAAACTATTGTGTATAGTAATTTTTGTTCTTTTCAAGCCTGATTTCCATATTCAATTTAAGTTTCACTCGTTTTAAGGTTTATTCATTAATTTACATTAATATCTATTGTATGTTTGTTTGCATTGATTGTTTATTTAATTTCTGTTCGTTTTAAGTTTCATTTATACTTCAATAGGCAAATATTTTTTTTCGTTTTAAACTTGATTTTCATATTCAACCTAAGCATTAATCGCTTTAAGATCTATTTATTCATAAATATTTTTATTTGTTGTATGTTTTTTGTTAGGATTGTTTATTGAATTTCTGTTCATTTTGGGTTGCATTTATTCTTTAATAGCAATTTCTGGTCGTTTTAAATTTGAATTTTAACATGTATTTGAATATTATGAGCATAAGTTTAAAATTGGCTTTACTTTTCTTTGAAAAACTTATTTTTCGGAGTTTTTTTTTTAATTAATTTTTGTTACTTTTTAATTGCAAAAGGTTTCAAGTTTTTAAAAATTCCTTATTTCAAAATCAAACTTAAAAAAAAAATCAAATGTTTATCAAAGTATCAAAACTGGTACCAAAGTAACAATGTCAAAGTGAAAAAATCGGTTTGTGTCAACCTCAGAGTTTTTATTATCTGATGTTTGAACTATTTTTAACAAAATGGCCATCTCAAAATTTTTATCGGATGGGTGTCGGGAAAAAGGGCGTAGGGGTAGGGGCTAATTAACCTTCTGTCTATTTTGACTCTTTAAAAGTGAACTAGAACTTTCTATTTTCAATCTAATGAGCCCTCTCTGAACTTTATACGAGCATCCCTAGTATAAGAACCATATATATCTTCAGAGTATAGCTTAAAATGCCTGCCATTGGGCCCGGGGGGGTTGTGTCGACCCCGGAGTTTTAATATTTGATGTATGAACTATTTTTAACAAAATGGTCACCTCAATTGTTTATCGGATCGGTTTATCAATTCGATAGACCCAAAGGCGCGGTGGGCGGGAGGGTCAAGTTGCCCTCCCATCTTTTTTGACTCTGAGAAAATGAGATACAAATTTTGATTTCCATCCAAATGAACCCTTTCTGAAGTTTATACGGAAATCCCTTTCATAAGAACCACATACGACCCCAGGACATAGCTTACAATGCCTTCCCCCGGGCCCTGGGGGGTTGTGTCGACACCGGAGTTTTATTATCTGACCTTTTATTATCTTACTCTTAACGCCTGCCTCCGGACCCTGGAGGGGGGGAGGGTGCGTCGACCCAGGAATTTTTCTTATCTGACCTTTGAACTATTTTTAATGAAATGGCTATTATAAAAATTTCATCAGATGGGCTTGGGGAAAAAAGGGTGAGGGGGGGGGACTTGGCCCAGTTAAAGATAGGAATTGGGCCGCAATTAGCGATAAGGAAAAAACTAAAGAGAGATGGGCCGAACATTTTGAGAATTTGCTTAACCGAGATAGAGTTGCAGGAAAAGATAGAGAGGAAAATGAAAAAGTTTTTGACACCTTGGATGTGAAAGAAGATTTGTTTTTTGATGAAGAATTAGCAACGGTACTAAAAGGATTAAAAAATAATAATGCTGCAGGTGCTGATAGGGTGTTAAATGAGTTTCTTAAATATGGTGGCTCTGAGGTTAGAAATAAGTTACTGAAGATTATTAATATGATTTTAGAAAAAGGGGAAATACCTAACGATTTTAGGAAAACCTTAATTAAGCCACTCTATAAGAAAGGTGATAAAAGTGAGTGTGGTAATTATCGAGGCATTAGTCTGGTCTCTGTAGGTAGTAAATTACTTAGTAATATGATACATTTTAGACTGTTATATGCCGTAGACAAAGTTTCAAGAGAAAAACAGTGCGGTTTTAGAAAAGGTAGAGGATATGTTGACCAAATTTTCACTCTTAGACTAATAATTGAGAACTGCCTGAGTTTTCAAACACCTTTGGTCCTCAGTTTCATAGATTATGAGTAAGCGTTTGATTCTGTTGATAGAAGAGCTTTGGTATAGGTTTTATCCTTGTATGGTATACCAAACAAATACATTAAAGTGATTAGTGCTATGTACGAGAATAACATCGTTGCGGTTAAGGTAGGAAATGAAGTTAGCAGCTGGTTTTGTATTAAATCAGGAGTTAAAAAGGGTTGTGTTCTGTCCCCCTTTGTATGGATTATTTTGATGGACTTTGTTTTAAGGAGCACAGGAAAGGCAATGGGAGACCACAGAATTAAATGGGGAGGAAAAAGTCTCCTGAACTTGGATTGTGCTGATGATTTAAGCATCCTAGATGAAAGTGGCAAAATGAATGAAGTTTTAAAGGTTTTGCGAGTTCAGGGTGCTAGAATAGGTTTGAAAATTAATATTAGGAAGATTAAGTCACTAAGGCTTGGAATAAGTGAAGATGGAAAGGTGACGTTGGGTAATGAAAAGATTGATCAGGTGGGCAGCTTCACTTGCCTTGGTAGTGTTATTAGTAAAGATGGTGGGAGCAGTGAAGATGTTAAAAGTAGAATAGCCAAGGCTCAGGGTTTTTTTCAAAGTTAAAAAAAGTTTGGAAGAATAGTAAGGTAAGTCTGCAAACCAAGATTAGAATATTAGAAGCTACAGTGATGACAGCGGTCAAATATGGCTCCGAAGCATGGACGCTCCGAAAAGCAGAGGAAGATTTGCTAGATGTTTTCCAAAGAAATTGCTAAAGGATTGTTCAGAACAATCCTTTAGCAATTTCTTTGGAAAACATCTAGTAAATCTTCCTCTGCTTTTCGGAGCGTCCATGCTTCGGAGCCATATTTGACCGCTGTCATCACTGTAGCTTCTAATATTCTAATCTTGGTTTGCAGACTTACCTTACTATTCTTCCAAACTTTTTTTAACTTTGAAAAAAACCCTGAGCCTTGGCTATTCTACTTTTAACATCTTCACTGCTCCCACCATCTTTACTAATAACACTACCAAGGCAAGTGAAGCTGCCCACCTGATCAATCTTTTCATTACCCAACGTCACCTTTCCATCTTCACTTATTCCAAGCCTTAGTGACTTAATCTTCCTAATATTAATTTTCAAACCTATTCTAGCACCCTGAACTCGCAAAACCTTTAAAACTTCATTCATTTTGCCACTTTCATCTAGGATGCTTAAATCATCAGCACAATCCAAGTTCAGGAGACTTTTTCCTCCCCATTTAATTCTGTGGTCTCCCATTGCCTTTCCTGTGCTCCTTAAAACAAAGTCCATCAAAATAATCCATACAAAGGGGGACAGAACACAACCCTTTTTAACTCCTGATTTAATACAAAACCAGCTGCTAACTTCATTTCCTACCTTAACCGCAACGATGTTATTCTCGTACATAGCACTAATCACTTTAATGTATTTGTTTGGTATACCATACAAGGATAAAACCTATACCAAAGCTCTTCTATCAACAGAATCAAACGCTTACTCATAATCTATGAAACTGAGGACCAAAGGTGTTTGAAAACTCAGGCAGTTCTCAATTATTAGTCTAAGAGTGAAAATTTGGTCAACATATCCTCTACCTTTTCTAAAACCGCACTGTTTTTCTCTTGAAACTTTGTCTACGGCATATAACAGTCTAAAATGTATCATATTACTAAGTAATTTACTACCTACAGAGACCAGACTAATGCCTCGATAATTACCACACTCACTTTTATCACCTTTCTTATAGAGTGGCTTAATTAAGGTTTTCCTAAAATCGTTAGGTACTTCCGCTTTTTCAAAAATCATATTCATAATATTCAGTAACTTATTTCTAACCTCAGGAGCCACCATATTTAAGAAACTCATTTAACACCCTATCAGCACCTGCAGCGTTATTATTTTTTAATCCTTTTAGTACCGTTGCTAATTCTTCATCAAAAAACAAATCTTCTTTCACATCCAAGGTGTCACAAACTTTTTCATTTTCCTCTATATCTTTCTGTAACTATCTCGGTTAAGCAAATTCTCAAAATGTTCGGCCCATCTCTCTTTAGTTTTTTCCTTATCGCTAATTGCGGCCCCATTCCTATCTTTAACTGGGTCAAGTCCCCCCCCCTCACCCTTTTTTCCCCAAGCCCATCTGATGAAATTTTTATAATAGCCATTTCATTAAAAATAGTTCAAAGGTCAGATAAGAAAAATTCCTGGGTCGACGCACCCTCCCCCCCTCCAGGGTCCGGAAGCAGGCGTTAAGAGTAAGATAATAAAAGGTCAGATAATAAAACTCCGGTGTCGACACAACCCCCCAGGGCCCGGGGGCAGGCATTGTAAGCTATGTCGTGGGGTCGTATGTGGTTCTTATGAAAGGGATTTCCGTATAAACTTCAGAAAGGGTTCATTTGGATGGAAATCAAAAGTTGTATCTCATTTTCTCAGAGTCAAAAAAGATGGGAGGGCAACTTGACCCTCCCGCCCACCGCGCCTTTGGGTCTATCGAATTGATAAACCAATCCGATAAACATTTGAGGTGACCATTTTTTTAGAAATAGTTCATACATCAAATATTAAAACTCCGGGGTCGACACAACCCCCCAGGGCCCAATGACAGGCATTTTAAGCTATACTCTGAAGATATATATGGTTCTTATACTAGGGATGCTCGTATAAAGTTCAGAGAGGGCTCATTAGATTGAAAATAGAAAGTTCTAGTTCACTTTTAAAGAGTCAAAATAGACGGAAGGTTAATTAGCCCCTACCCCCACGCCCTTTTTCCCGACACCCATCCGATAAAAATTTTGAGATAGCTATTTTGTTAAAAATAGTTCAAACATCAGATAATAAAAACTCTGAGGTTGACACAAACCCATTTTTTCACTTTGACATTGTTACTTTGATATCAGTTTTGATACTTTGATAAACATTTGATTTTTTTTTTAAGTTTGATTTTGAAATAAGGAATTTTTAAAAACTTGAAACTTTTTGTAATCAAAAACGAACAAAAATTAATTAAAAAAAAAACTCCGAAAAATAAGTTTTTCAAAGAAAAGTAAAGCCCATTTTAAACTTATGCTCAGAAGATTCAAATACCTGTTAAAATTCAAATTTAAAACGACCAGAAATTGCTATTAAAGAATAAATGCAACCCAAAATGAACAGAAATTCAATAAACAATCCTAACAAAAAACATACAACAAATAAAAATATTAATGAATAAATAGATCTTAAAGCGAGTAATGCTTAGGTTGAATATGAAAATCAAGGTTAAAACGAAAAAAAATATTTGCCTATTGAAGTATAAATGAAACTTAAAACGAACAGAAATTAAATAAACAATCAATGCAAATAAACATACAATAGATATTAATGTAAATTAATAAATAAACCTTAAAACGAGTGAAACTTAAATTGAATATGCAAATCAAGCTTGAAACGAACAAAAATTACTACAAACAAGAGTTTAGGTATCACCTCTTCTCTCACTGTAAAAGTCTAAGACCTACTGCGTCATTGGCGCTTTACTGAAAACTATATGCGTCTTGGAAAGTCTTGGAAAGTATAAACAACATCAAATTGAATATTTGATTCATAATAATATTAATTGTTGAAAGGTCCATCCGTTCAATAATTTATTTCACTGTAATTTTATTTTTATTTTCAATGCTTTAATAACAGGAAAAGAAAATTTTTGTAATATAATTCTTTTTCAGTTAAGCGCCGATGACGCAGTAGGCTTTTGGTTTGTATTTACAGTAAAGGAAGGAAGCAGTATCCAAACACTTCTTTGTAGTGGAACTATATTCGTTTTGAACAACTTTAAAAAGAGCTAATAAATTGAACTGAATATTTGATGCATAAAGATATTAATTACTGGAAGCTAATCAGTTCAAAATGTTACTATAATTTTAATGTTTATTTTCAATATCAAGTACAAAAGAAAATATTATTCATAAAATTGGTTTTCAGTAAAGCGCCAATGACGCAGTAGGTTTTAGACTATTACAGTGAGAGAAGGAGGTGATATCCAAACTCTTGTTTGTAATGATTTTTTCGAGAAAATTGGTATCCTGGGATATTCTGGCCTAAAAAACCATCTAGATAGGTCAGGAGTTTGAGAAAATTCGTTAAGGGCCTTAATTTTGTAAAAAAAAAGATATTTATGTGAGTGATGTCATTTTTATATAAATCAATATTGCAATGACGTTGTCACACTTGTCACACTTTTGTGGAAAAAGTGAAGATTTTCATGCATGGAAAAGCTTACATTAAATTGCTTAAAGAGCAAAAACTGGTAATTGCAAAAATATTTGTATATATTTGGACAAGGGATTACAACAACTCAAAAACCTTAAAAAGTAAACCTAAGTTTGAAGCTTAGTAGAAATCGTTGTTAGAAAAACACCATTACCATTTTTATCTTATAAGCATAAGCAATTTCTTTTTAAGACATAAAAAAAGTTGAAATTTTTTTTTAAGTTCAGTTCAGAATCACTATAGTTATTATTTAAACTGAAAAAATATTTATGGTGCCTGAACAATAATTTTAATGTTTTAATGTAACAAAAAAAATACCTGAAAATTTTAAAATTATTTTTTTGTTAGATAAAATTAACACGATACATGATTAAACTTACAGGTTTGAACGGAACCAGTTATATAATGTCAGTAGGAACACCCAAAAAAAACGAAAATTTGTAATTATTACAAATGATGATTCTCTATTTTGACAAGGGATTCCAAAAATTCAAAAACCATATAAAGAAAACTAAAAGCTTCAAGCTTAGTACATATCGTTGTTAGAAATCGAATATTCGTATATATCATTATTGGTGGGATATTTGTGCGCTTGTATAGACGTCCAGGGGGTACTGTGCACTCGGAATGATGGGACATGAGCTTGACTAGCCGACTATAACAGGTCGTGTTACATACCATCCAAAGAAATCATTTGCATAAGTAAACAATCGCCTTATTACGTAACAAGCACCTGCATTAATTTGCATAAGTAAACAAACCCTATTACGTAACATTGCACCATTAGCAGAAATAAATTGCACCATCAAAATTATCTTAAATTGAAATTATCTAAATTGAGGGGGTCACCTTTTTTTTGGGGGGGGGGGGTTGTCACTTTTTTTGTCAAATGGTATAATACAAAGAGTTTGTGGGAAATTTATGGAGTAAAATTTAGTAAAATTATGGAGTTAATTTATGGAGTAAAATTTTTTTGCTTAAATAATAAACTTTAGAGTGTGGCGGTATTTTTGTATATATATATATGCGTTAATTGATTTTAATATTATTTGATGAGAACACAAATTAAGCTAGTAGAGCTTATGAGGAATCGTTTTGATTTAAATTATTCATTCATTCAAAATATCCAACTGATCCACTTTTGCTTTTTTTCTTCCTTGTTCTGCTCGTTCTTGTCCTTTCTTCTTCTTTCTACTTTCTTTCTTCTTCTTTCTAATTTCTTTCTTTTTATTTCTTTCTCCTTCTTATTCTTTCTTCTTCTTTCTTCTTATCCTTTCTTCTTGTCTCGATTTAATTTGCCACGTCCCTTGGAATACTTGTCTTTGCAGGCCCGTTTGAAGAATTTCACCTGTAAAAGATCTTATTAAATTTGAACCTGATACTCTCAGCCGTTCTTGGGATACTACTGAGATGCCTTATTGGGAATTAGCATTATCGCAGTGCATTTTGATTTAATCTTAAGGCAACATTTATTTTTTAAAAATAATGGGCAAATGGGAGGGTGGGAGTGGAAGGGGGATTATTTGCCCTCCAGCCAATTTCGACTATTAAAAAGGGCATCAGCCCTTTCTATTTTCAATTGAATGAGCCCCTTTTTGAAGTTCCCACGACAACTCCTTCGATACGAAGTGTCCCCTGGTCTAAACAGCAACAGCAACAAAAATATTACTAATCACTTTCGACTATTAAAAAGTGCACTCGCCCTTTGAATTTCAAATCGAATGAGCTCTTTTCTGAAGTTTCTACGGCAGCGCCTTCTATAAAACTTTATATGCCCCCAGGGCATAAATTAAAACCCTTGCCCTGAGGGTTGTATGGGATTGTCCTCCTAAAAAAACATTTTCTATGTGGAAATCAGCTACGCCGACAAAATCTCACTATTTTGATAGGATGTGTTTGGGTTAATGATGGGTGTGGGGGGTCGTGTTTCCCTCCAATCACTTTCGACTTTAAAATGGACGCTAGAACTTTGAATTTCCAATTTAATGAGCCTGTTTTGAAGTTTCTATGACAACCCCTTCTATAAAAACATTATATAGCCCCAGGGCATAACTTAAAACCCTTGCCCCGAGGATTGTGGGGGAGTGTCCTCCTCAAAATGATATTTTCTATCTGGAAATCAGCTACGCTGACAAAATACCTATCTGAAAATTTTTGTTGGATGTGTTTGGGGGAATGATGGGCGTGTGGGGGGGGGCGGGGGCTAGGTGGCCTCCAACCCCTTTCGACACTTAAAAAGGGCACTAGCCCTTTGAATTTAAAATCGACTGTGCCTTTGTTGAAGTTTCTACGACAACACCTTCTATAAAAACCTTATATGCCCCCAGAGCATAACTTAAAACCCTTGCCCCGAGGGTTTTGGGGGAGTATCCTCCTCAAAAAGATATTTTCTGTCTGGAAATCAGCTACGCTCACAAAATACCTATCTCAAAATTTTGATCGGATGTGTTTGGGGGAATGATGGGCGTGGAAGGGCTAGTTGCCCTCCAATAACTTTTGACTATTAAAAAAGGCACTAGCCCTTTGAATTTCCAATCGAAAGAGCCTGTTTTGAAGTTTCGACGGCAACGCCTTCCATAAAAGCCTTATATGCCCCCAGGACATAATTCAAAACCTTTGCCCTGAGGGCTGTGGAGGAGTGTCCTCCTCAAAAACCTATTTTCTATCTGGAAATCAAGTACATTGAACAAAGTGGCTATCTCACAATTTTGATTGGATGTGTTTGAGGGAAAATGGGTGTGGGGGAGGGGATAGTTGCCCTCCAATCACTTTCGAATATTAAAAAGGGCACTAGCCCTTTGAATTTAAAATCGAAGGAGGATTTTTTGAAGTCTCTACGACATCGCCTTCTATAAAAACCTTAAATGCCCCCAGGGCATAACTTAAAACCCTTGCTCTGAGGGTTGTGGGGGAGTCTCCTCCTCAAAAACACGTTTTCTATTGAAATCAACTACGCTGAACAAAATAGCTATCTCAAAATTTTGATTGGATGTGTTTGGAAGAATGACGGGCGTGGGAGGGGGGGGGGCTAGTTGCCCTCCAATCACTTTTAACTATTAAAAGGGCAATAGCCCTTTTAATTTCCAATAGAATGAGCCTGTTTTGAAGTTTCTACGACAACGCCTTCAATAAAAACCTTATATACCCCCAGGGCATAACTTGAAACCCTTACCCAGAGGGTTGTGGAGGAGTGTCCTCCTCAAAAACATATTTTCTATCTGGAAATAAACTACACTGAACAAAATGGCTACCTCACAAGCTTGATTGAATGTGTTTGGGGGAACGATTGGCGTGGGGGGGTGCTACTTGCCCTCCAATCACTTTTAACTATTAAAAAGGGCACTAGCCCTTTGAATTTCCAATCGAATGAGGATTTTTTGAAGTTTCTACGACAACGCCTTCTATAAAAACCTTATATGCCCCCAGGGCATAACTTAAAAACCCTTGCTCTGAGGGTTGTGGGGGATTGTCCTCCTCAAAAACACGTTTTCTGTCTAGAAATCAACTACGCTGAATAAAATAGCTATCTCACAATTTTGATTGGATATTTTTGGGAGAATGAGAGGCGTGGGGGGAGGGCTAGTTTCCCTCTAATCCCTTATAACTATTAAAAGGGCACTAGCCCTTTTAATTTCCAATAGAATGAGCCTGTTTTGAAGTTTCTACGGCAACACCTTCAATAAAAACCTTATATGCCCCCGGGCATAACTTGAAACCCTTTCCCTGAGGGTTTTGGGGGAGTGTCCTCCTCAAAAATATATTTTCTACATATTAAATAAACTACACTAAACAAAATGGCTACCTCACAAGTTTGATTGGATGTGTTTGGGGGAACGATTGGCGTGGGGGGGGGGGGGCTAGTTGCCCTCCAATCACTTTTGACTAACAAAAGGACAATAGCCCTTTTAATTTCGAATCGAATGAGCCTGTTTTGAAATTTCTACGATAACGCCTTCTATAAAAACCTTATATGCCCCCAGGACATAACTTAAAACCATTGCCCTGAGGGTTATGGGGGAGTCTTCTCCTCAAAAATACATTTTCTATCTGGAAATCAATTATTCTGAACAAAATGGCTATCTCAAAGTTTCGATTGGATGTGTTTGGGGGAATGATTGGCGTATATATATATATATATATATATATATATATATATATATATATATATATATATATATATATATATATATATATATATATATATATATATATATATATATATATATATATATATATATATATATATATATATATATATATATATATATATATATATATATATAAAAAAATATAAAATAATATATATATATATATATATATATATATATATATATATATATATATATATATATATAATGATATGGCGTATATGATTGGCAAAATAATTACCAGATTGCCGAGCATAATTTTCTGAGGAATAATTTTATTCGAAAAATCTAATAGATAGATAATATATTCAGCCGCTAGGCCATACACAAACACTACAATGATTATATAAGACAACAGCCAGCATACACTTAAATAAATGGTATTACTAGTAACAACAAAAAAAAACCCTTAAACCCATTATTTACATCTTTTTAGACCCTCTTTTATAAATCCAGTCACTGCTATAATCGTCTCCTGGGATGAAGATTTAAGGATCCCAGGAAAAAACACTTCCCCATCACCTAAATACTTCAATGTCAAATCTGAAAGCCCCTGGCACACCGTCAAAAAATGGAGCAAATTTTCTTCCTCCATACCACATAAAGAACAAGTATAAAATGATCTCGGTTCTTGAGCATTACTTTCAAATACTTTTAATCTACTTTTTAAGGGCTAACCATTTGCTCGGACCTTGACCCACAGACGCAAGTTTTCCCGTGGCAAATTCAGCTTAAAATATTATCTAGTCCAAAAGACTATTTTATCTTAGAATACTGGTGTAAGGTTTCAGATTTTCGAATCTGTTCATGCCAGAATTGGATCTCTTGATCCTCGTTAACATGTTTTAGCTTCCGATAAATTTCCTCTTCATCGCCTGTTGGACCAAGACCTTCATTCCAAGCGTATGAAAGTACGGCTTTATCAAGGAGGGCTTTAACATGGAACGGTCACGATTTTTTTCTACCTTGCTGCAATAATTCAAAATATGCGGCTTTCATAAGCCTCTCATTTGGTAGTTGGATAATTTTCAGTCAAAATTTTACAACTTGTAGTAACCTAGTAACCTTTCTTTATGCAGCGAAAACAAACCTAGATCTCCTTTAAGAGCCTGTGTATGAATTGTAGCATGTACCCTAACCAATCTCTTATAATATAGTAATTGAACCCTTTCTAATTGCGGGATCACCTCAGATCCCCAAGGCTCCGCACCATAATGAATAGTAGGACGAATTTTCGATTGAAATAAATACTTATGCATTTTAATATTTTTAATTTCATTTAAAGCTGAATTCCTTAAAACTGCTGAAGAAACAGCTTTACCTCTGCACACCATTTTTTTCACACGATCCTTCTAATTTCTTTTATTATTGAATACAAACCCTAAACACTTAAAAGTTTTACATTTTTCCAACTCAATGGCCCTAAAAAAAGAATATCCATTATTTTTATGTTTCCCAAAAACTACAATTTCAGTCTTTTGGATATCTAATCTCAATTTCTTTTTTTCCGAATAAACATCTAATATGTTCCACAATATTTATAAATCTTTGGCGCTTCTAGCTATCAGCGCCGCATCATCCACAAATAACAACAGAGACAAAGCTAAATTTCCCAAACTCACTGTTGGCGCCCATTTTTCCTCTAAAAATTCAACAATATCATTAATATATAAACAAAATAGCCTCGGTGACAAAGTACTACCCTGTTTAACTCCTACCTCGCAACTAAATAAATCCGAAAACCCTTTCCCTGCTACCTTAGCCATTCCTCTTGTTAGCCTATAGGCCTACATATCACATACTAGTCGAACAAAAATACGGGGCAGTCCTATCCTCAACAATTCTACGCACAACAAAATCCTATCAACACTATCGAATGCTCTCTCAAAATCTACGAAAGCTACCAATAAATTACTCTTATCTCTATTATGCTTTTCTATCAACGCCTTAATTGCCAATACCCTTTCAACTGTGATATATCCTTCCTTGAATCCACCTTGTTCCTCACGAATTATTCGATTCTTCTTTAACCAATTAGCTAGCCTATTATCAATCAATTTCTCTAGAATCTTACTTAAACAGGGCACCACAGCTATAGGCCTATAGTTGCAATGCAACCTCGGATCCCCCTTTTTTAAACAGTGAAATTAAAGACGTCTTCCATCCTGAAACCCAAATTCCTGATGAAAGCACACTATTAAAACAGCAGTATAAAAATTGGCATAAATAAACTTGAAAACTTTTTATATAAACGAGTTGGAATTCTATCAATTCCAGGAGCTGTTCCTCCAATCGAATTTCCTTAACACATGTGCAACCTCCTCAATATCTACCTGCTCTGTTAACGAATAATCTTCCTCCCTCATAGGGTAATTATATTCCTCCAAAATATTCCCAAATTCTTCATCACACCACTTACTAAGATCTCCTTCTTTGTTACTTGCGAAATGTTCCGGCCAGCCATTTGGATCCGGGATTCCCTCTGGCACTTTTCCTTGTCTTTGGTTCAGCAATCTCTAAAATTCTTTCATATTACTCTCCAAGTAGAAAACGTGGGGGGGGGGGGGTAAAACTGTCTCATTTGCTCGATTTGACATGCATTAAAATCTCTTTTCTTTACTTTTATTAATCTCTTTCGTATGGCATCTCCTAACCTCGCGAAACCTAACCAATAGTGTTGCTTTTTCAACCTCATCTCTAGCTTGCTTCATCCGATTTATGGCCTCTGCTAACAAATTTTTACTACTTGAACAATCAAGGTCATAAAAACTTTCACTAACTGGGTTTAATGAACTCAATGCTGGCGCTGATAGCTTCAGTAATAACGTATTAAAATTAGCTTCTAATTCATCACTAGAATCGCTACTTAACCTCAGCTGCTCTAGTCTCCGACAAACCTGCTCTTTACTAAATATAGCGCTTAATGCATTCTGTTCGCTCTCACTCCACTCTCTCTTTAGCTGTCTACTTGGTGAAGTATACTTAAACTGCAAAGAACTATATTTATGAACTCTACACTCAAGGCCTAAGCTTAACTTAATCGGTAGGTGGTCAGACAAATGAATATTCAAAACTTCAACATTCAGTTATTCCACATCCGAACGAAGGTCAACCAAAACATAATCAATAATACTAGGCCTCAAACCCGAAATGCAAGTACAATCACCCCTTGACTTATCCACTCAAACCTCCCATTTCCAATCCCAACTCAACAGGCAGCTCAACCAAATCAGATGTATAATCATTAAAGTCTCCTACCAGCAATATTTTATGGGACATAAATTTACTACGAAAAACTTTAGCTTCTTTCTGTAATATAGACCATGTATGCTCTGCAGTATATGAGCTAGACTGCTGTGGGACATAAGCTGCACAAACCAACAATTTCAGACCTGAGTGACATACCAATCTAATCCAAACAAGGTTTTCTTATTCACTTTTCACCTTATTAAAAGACAAAAAAGAATTATTCTTTAAAAGCACTAAGATACCACCGTAATGCCGGGAGTTCCTTGACACAGAACAGGCAACATGTTCGGTTATGAAACCGCAAAAAGATGGCAACCGGAATTTTCTCCACCCTAACTTTCACAATAAGGCTGATTTACTGCAACAGATGGCGAGGGGGGTGCCACTCTACTGGGAGCTTGGCCAATACTAGCATTTTTAGCCTGAGAAGCCCGGTTTACGATGCTTTCTAAAACTTTTCCAATTGCCAAATCGTACATAAACGTTCACCCTTCAATGAACAGCTTGGTGCCTCTGAGTTTAGCATTTCTTCCTTCTGCTACAGCCCTATCAAGCAATGGCCTTAAATGCCTACGGGCTTCCCTTTGTGCGTAGGTATAATTGGGAGCAACTTTAACTCCAAACATCCTCAAAGGTCCATCATTACGTAAGGTATAATCGCGCAATTCTACCACACTAAACTTGATTACCACCGGTCCAGCAGCATCCAATCGGTAAACGTCCATAATCGCATAACTTGAAACCTCGTATATCAAAAGATCGAAATACCTGTTTAAATAGTTCCATGACTTCCTCCTTTAACGTTTTACCAGACTGCTGTGATGCTATAAAATCATAAGAAATAAGATTAGCCCTCCTCAATTCTGCTTCTAACAAATCCGCTCTGGGATTTGTTGCCGACAAACGTTCAGTCATAGCACTCATCTCTCTTGTCATTTTCTTGTTATTTTCTAAGTCTTGAGATAATTGTACTCGTACCCGGCTAAATTCCGGCTGTATTTCTAAAACGTCCGAAGACAATTTCAATAGGAGATCCAACTTAAAACTTATCTCCTGGAGATGTTGATCCACCGCTGCTGCTTCCATCGCATTTGCTTTGTCAAAAGTACCGCTATTCTATTCAAAAATCCTTGTGCACTCGTTCACTGCGTGTTTTGCATTTTTTTTTTTGCGCAAAAAATCACTTGCAAATTGCAATACAAAACGCTAATCCAAAGAATAGACCAATATCAAAGTCCAAGGATAAACAAGTTCGTTCACCGGTTGTAATACATCACTATGCAAATTCTAATACTAAACGCCAATCCAAAGAATAGTCAAATATCAAAGCCCAAGGATAATATTCAAATTCAAAATTCCTAAAATTCTAAGTGACTATTCCCTGAATCTTCTTCCTAACAGGGGTTACGGAAATTCAAGTATTACTCGAGGGTTTAAAACTCTATAGACGTTGTTAGGCCACACTGGCTTATGATAATAAATCCAAAAAACATAAGAATTGAAATAAATCGTAAAAATAGAAAACAATTAAGAGGCCTAGAAACAGAGATTTATTTTAAACAAGTGGAAAAGAAAGCAAAGAGATAAATGATATACCTCGGTAGGGATCTAGGTCAAGCCGTCTGCAGTGCTAAAAAACAAACAAAGAAAACAAGGCCAAAATTTTTAGATAAACCCTAATGAGAAGAAGAAAAATTTATAATGTTTCTATATTTTTTTCAATTTGTTTTATGAAGGAGTTAAACATTTAGACTAGCTGCGATTACAGAAGATTAAATGATTTAAGTCGAGAGAACTTGTGTTGACTGGTTAAGTTGCTGGATCTCTGGGTTTTGTTTGTCTCTAGGGGGTTTGAACCCTCACGCCCCACCCCCGAAATGCTTGTCCGGCTCATAAAAAACGTAACAAGAAATTTCAGAGGTCTTCTTTAAAGCTTTTATTTATACCCCCCCCCCTCCAAACGAAAATCCTGGATACGTCACTGCAGAAAAGGAAAAGAAAATGTGTGTTTATTTATTTGCCAGGACATTCTGCTGTTAACGTTATTTTTACTCAATTACTGCGATCACGATTACACTGAATTGATTATATTCTTTCAAGGTCACCTACAGGAAAATCTGAACTGAGGAAAAGGGACCTTTTACCAGAGGAAAAAACTTAATAAAAAACCCCAGAGGAAAATATTTGCCATGAAAAACTTCATATTTTTTAAAAATTTTAAAAATTTTGCACTTTCTGTATAATCTTGGTTTTCTAGAGAAAGGTGGCTAGCGTTGGATTTAGCAGTGGGGGGAGGGGGAGGATTATGACCTTGGATTGGTTGCAGATAAATTTTGTACGGTTTTGACATACGTTTATCTGTTAATCTGTGGTTAATAATTAACCATAATTAACAGGGTTTTCATTCCTGGTGTGGCCGGTTATTTGGCTAGGGAAGCGGGTAGGTGAGTTGACTCTGTAGGCTCAGCTACAGTCGACCCGTCTCTAAATGGTTACTTGGAGAAATCTGAGGAAAGTAAGCAGGAAGGGTTTGCAAAAGCACAGAAAGGCTGCTTCCCCCTCACCATTGCAAATCTTGGCTGAAGGGCCACGAAATGGAGATCAACACCACCGGTTTGGACCTTGAGCAAAACAATAATCCCTGGGATTCGAACAGCAACAAAATAACGATTAACGGCAAACACTGAAACTGGAATATTCTCTCAAATAAAAATGCAAACACCTCCTGATGGGCGTCCACCTGTAGGTGTAGCTGGAGATATAAAACACTTAAACTGCTGCGACAGGCTCGAAAGAAGACTAGTAGAGTGGTCCAGAAGATGATGCTCTTGCAGACACAAAATTTCCAGATCGCGCAGCATAGACTGCAATACGTGTTGTTTATCACCAAAACCATTCAGATTCAGAGATATAATCTTTGCACTAATCATTTTTTATTCTTTGCAACTTTTTCGGTTAACTGTTTGCAGCGAAAGCTAAATCCAGTATGCTCATGAGATCCACAAATGGAAGCAACAAGGTTCATTCTGGCAAGGGTTGTTCCTAGAATGAGAGTGTCCACTACCAAGGCACTTGAGACAACGTTCCATGCTATAGCAGCCTGACGATATATGCTCTAGCGACCCACATTTGTAGCACATTCGCGGTAAAAACTTATAATCAGTAAGCCGGAAATGTTCGTAGCCAATGTGAATCCCATGACGCAGATAATGAGACTTGGCCGTCACCGAACGGAAGTATACACGATATGATTTCGAAACACCGATGCGCTGTATCTCTTCGATACCATGGTAAGAAGCACACACACTCTCTGGGTTGATCGGGAAGTCCACTCGTGATAATAAACCGACAATTCTCGATTTGCGAACCTCAGTTTTACCGACCTTTTCATTCAAACAGGCTTTCAAGTTTTTGGCACCGGTTTCCATTAACGATTCACCGGTTTGGCACCGGTTTGCCGTCATACCTACTTGTACTTCAACCATAGTGAAGTAAAGTCTAAGCCTCGAACGAACTCTTATATTCATTTAATTTCTCTATAGTTGCACCCTAACGTTGTCTAAAATTAATATGTCAAATTTGCTAGGCCTATTAATTGTTTTTGAAGAAGTGGAGTAAAATTAGCAAAATGGCTTTAAAAATTGTGAAGGGTAACTTAGAACGCATTTTGGACAAAAACCTTGCTGACTTAGTGAGAGGAATTAGGAATAACAAAGACAATGAAGTAAGTTCCTGTTTACAATATGTAAAAAAGGGTTTTTGTAAAAGTTTAGCTAGGAAGAAACTAGGAAATTGGATAGGCTAGGCTACATCACTTAGGCTAATGCCCTTTTGAAATGTAATAATGTAGCTCTGTCAAAATTTCAATAGGACCTGACAATCAGATAAATGGTAAATTTCTACCAAATCATATTAGGCCTATTGACTTATGCCTACAGTGAATATACCACTCAATGCCTTTTTGTATGCTGATTACAAATATAATAGGCCTAGCCTAATCATTTCTATTGGAAATAAATTTCAGCCCCCCCCCTATATCGGCCTATGTAAATTCAGGTTATATATTTCTGCATTAGGGGGAGTGGGGGCAAATTTTGTTTCTTATTTAAATGGGAGGTAAGTTTAAACTTTACCCCCCCCCCCGAATGTAGAAATATATACCCTGAATTGACATATATAGGGGGGGGGGGCTGAAATTTATTTCCAATAAAAATGATGGTAAAGTTCTACCAAATCATATTAGCCTAGGCCTATTGAGTTAGGACTAAAGTGAATACACAATTTGATGCCTTTTTTTATGTTGATTACGAATATAATAATCATTTCTATTGGAAATGAATTTCAGCCCCCCCCTTATATACCTAACCTAACATAACCTAACCCTGAATTGGCATATATAGGGGGGGGGGGCTGAAATTCATTTCCAATAGAAATGATTATTATATTTGTAATCAGCATAAAAAAAGGCATTGAATGGTGCATTCACTTTAGTCCTAACTCAATAATATGATTTGGTAGAACTTTACCAAAATAATTATTATATTTGTAATCAGCATAAAAAAAGGCATTGAGTGGTATATTCACTTTATTTGTAAGTCAATAATATGATTTGGTAAAATTTTATCCTACCCAAATTTACAGGCTACCCTGAATTGGTATATATAGGGGTGAGGGCAGGGGCAGATCCAGGATTGTTTTAATGGAGGGGGGGGGTGCAAAATAGGTTGATCTGATAAACTTGCGCATTAGGAGCAATCACTTTATACAACCTAAGAATTTAAATTAGTCTGATATTTTAATTCTTTAGCCAAAAATCTGATAACTAGAAAAATGTCCCTTATATGAACCAATAATAAAACTGAAAGAGTCTGTGTGTACTATGGGGATGTGTTCTGTATCTTTAGGAAGTCCTTTCTTCAAGACCTCAGCAGCAGTCCTCATGGGGACATTATTGGTGAAATAATTGCTTTCTTCTCTATGAATACTGGGCACTCCTTGGCATTAGCAGCATGGTTACCATTGCAGTTAGGGCACTTGAGTACCTGATCTTCCTTTGCTGTTTTAGATTGGGGTCATTCATCAAGGGTGTGTTGTCCACTACAAAGTAGACATCTTTGGTCTCTGCTGCAATTTAAGGCCATGTGGCCAAAACCTTGGCAATTGAAACACTGAATTGCCCGGGGGATAAACTGCTTAACCATATACCTTGCACCCCAAACAGAGATTTTCAGAGGGAACAGAACATCCTGATTAAAGGTGCAAACCAAAGGGATAATTGATGGCCTTGGATATTTAAAGGCCAATGTTACTTGTTGAATTCTGTCATCAACTTGGACCTCCTTGACAAAATCATCCAGATGGGTGACCTTCTCAGATGGGATAAATACAATGCCTTTTCTGTTTCTGATTAAAGCAGGGTTAGAGCTAGGACCAAGCACAAATTTTACCTTACATCCATTTACTGCTATGTCTGAAATAGAAAGTATAGCAGCAGCTACTGACTGGTTCACAGCTATTATGATAATGGAACCATCTGGTCCAAGTCTTTCTAACATTGAACCATAGTGTCCCCTGCTCTCATGATTTTGGAGATGTTGAAACAGTTTTTTGGCAATAACTGTTCTACAGCCCAATGTCAACAGCCTAGGCCTACTGGTCTCATTTGGACCTTCAACACCTAAAGCCAAAATCCTTACACTAGAGTTATTGGGGTCAGAGGTGACAGGACTACTAACCATCCTGTCAGTCATCACAAATAAAACCCCAAAGGGCTAAAACAATTTAAAAAACAAAGTTAAATCGCAAAAAAGAAATAAATTGTCAAATAAATAAAACAAATAGGCTACAAGCAGAGGAGGGACCTCAGTCAATGATAAATTAAGCAAGCAATATAAGTCAAAAGCAGGCACAGCACTAAATTTCAAAGCAGGGTATAAAAGGTTTGATAAGCACTTTCAAGCAATTGGAAGTTGCAATATGCAGGAATCTGAGAGAGTTTGCAGCCAGCACATTAACAGTCAAAGCAAGCCAAAGGCTGAAAAACGCACAACAAAGCGAGTGTAACAGGCGTCAGGGACCCCAAAGGGCATAGCCCCTTGTGTTTTAATTAACAAACCGTGGCACAGAGCTATCCCTACTAGGGAAAGTAGGGGTAGCAATGATGAATATATTTGGATCGTTTCAATTTCAATTTGTCTTTTCCTTGTTGATATTTTTTGTTGCTAATTGTTTGTGTAAACAATGATGATTATGATGGCACTATGAATCATCTGTTGAAGAAAAGGAGCTGTTCACAGCGCTACCTATCCAATTAGAATAACTTCAGGCAGTCTAGTTTAATAGATGGCAGGACACTATGGCAAATGAAGTACCCTATATTTGGGCAATGGATAAATATTTGGTTTTCCAGTCAATTTCTCATGATAGATAAGACTTTTCTGAATACATTGGTATAACTATTTATAAATAGAACACTTGGTCACACCAAAAAGCAATGATTTTGTATTATTAAAAGTTTAGCCTCTGGGCCAATACTTCATCACTATCATCACTGATCATTCATTCATTTCAATCTCTTTTATTCATTCGTTCTTCATTTCATTCATGATCATTCATTTCAATCTCCCCCTCAACATCTACTGAAAATTTTGTCTTAACAACCTACCTGTTCCTGAGATACTGTAGACACTCTGACACCTTTTATACAAATGGTATATTTTTTCAACATTTATCTCAACATCCCTTTTAGTATTCCTTGAAATTTTTAACTAAGTACTGTTAGCATATGCTGAGATATTGTAGATATAGCCTTATGACAATTGGTATGCATATAGTTTCTTTTGATTCAGTTTATCATTCTCAAAAGTATGAATTTACTGTGCTTAACTGCTCCTGAGGTATTGCAGACATCTCATTTTGACAAGCTGGATGCAAATGGTGTCTTTTAATTTAGTTCAATATCTCAGTTGATATTTCTTGAAATTTTCATCTTAATAACATAGCCCTTTCTGAGATTTTGCAGATATGCTCTATTGACACCCAGAATGCCCAAAATGTCTTTTAAGTTCTGCACCTCCCTCAACATTCTATGGAAGACTTAACTTAATGACCCTTTACTGTTCTTCAAATGTTAAAGATATGCTGTTTTCACAGCCCATATACATACAGTGTCTTTTCCTTTAGATTAATATTGCCCTCAGCAGTCCCTGAAAGTATCAACTTTATGCCTGTAGCTGTTCCTGAGATCAATATTGATAAGCCCAGAAATGCCTTATTGATAACCTTGTGTACTTAGTATGTTTTGATAGTGCAACACCCCCTCAACATTCTCTGAAAGTATCAACTTGATATCCATAGCAGTTCCTGAGATACTACAGATATGCCCTTTTGAGTACCGGAATGCATATACAAGTTTTTTGATTTAGCTTGAAATTCCCCTCAATGTTCCCTGGAATTTTAAAGTTATTAAATTTCTGGAAAGTCCAGAATCCTTGAAATATACATGTTCCACTTAATATTTTTAGAAATTGCAATGCCAAGGAGTTTAACATGTTTCACTAGCATTTCAGGTGGGATAGGGTCTAGGAAAATAGGTGTGGAATTCAAGAAATTTAAGAATTTTATCATCATTATATTTGATTCAGTGGAATATAGTTTTATATGTAGATTCTTAGCTAAATTTAAAACATGGATTACGATTTCAGGGAAGTCTCTTTTGATGTTTCTGTGACATACTTCAAGGTTCAGCAAGTCATCTACATATTAACATCTTTCAGGCAATAGCAATTTCATTAACAACTACTAGGTATTAGAGTGGTCCCAATAAGATTCCTTGAAGAATTCCATACTGAGTAGAGAGGGGTTCAGAGAAAATATTTTTGTATTTTACAACTTGGGATCAATTTTAGAGAAATGATATAACAAAATTTACTCAGAGGGTCTTCTTAAAAGTTGTTCAGTAATAAATGGATTATGATGCTGTTGTCAAGTCAAATGCTTAGAAATATGAACAAGGTATGAGGCAAAGAAACAGTCCCTCATGTGATAAAAAAAATCTAGCATCTGAAAGTAAAACTACAATTAAGAAAAAACTTTTTTAATGTTTATCTGAAATATTATCAGAAATAATTATTATTAAAATCTCTTGTTGCACAGAAAGCATCCACAAATTTGCCAGCTATGGTTTTGTCAGAGTACCATTAAATTGTTAAACCAATTATTTCTCTCTGTTGTACATATTCTGTGAAGTTTCAACAGTCATCCATATGTTGACAGTGGGCTGTTTGACATATATGACGTTGTTTGACAGGCTGTTCAACATATTCGATAGGTTGCTGTCTGTAGAAAATTCAACAAGGTTACTACACAATATTCTCAAAAATAATAAATCCCTTGTTAGAAGCCATCATCTAGGCTATGTTTGAATTTGGCTGAATGAACGTTTTTAGTTGGTCTGGCATCCCTTGTTAGAAGCCATCATCTAGGCTATGTTTGAATTTGGCTGAATGAACGTTTTTAGTTGGTCTGGCATCTCTTGTTAGAAGCCATCATCTAGGCTATGTTTGAATTTGGCTGAATGAACGTTTTTAGTTGGTCTGGCATCCTTTGTTAGAAGCCATCATCTAGGCTATGTTTGAATTTGGCTGAATGAACGTTTTTAGTTGGTCTGGCATCCCTTGTTAGAAGCCATCATCTAGGCTATGTTTGAATTTGGCTGAATGAACGTTTTTAGTTGGTCTGGCATCTCTTGTTAGAAGCCATCATCTAGGCTATGTTTGAATTTGGCTGAATGAACGTTTTTAGTTGGTCTGGCATTCCATTGCATCAGACAAGAATTTTAGACACTTGGAACATAGTTCTGTCAATAATATTTGCTGCCATTTTGATTTAATTATATCAAGGAAAAGCCAATGTGGCTACATTTTAGAGAAGATCAGATCAGCTTTGGTGCTGATCCCACCTTCTTTTTTTGTGCAAAAAAATAACCAAGTAATTTTGGCTGAAGGAACATTTTTATTGGCCTGGTGTACTGCCACATAAAACAAGAATTTTCAACACTTGGAATGTAGTTCCAATACTATAATCTTTGTTGCCATTTTAAATTATTGTCATCAAGAAAAAGCTAATGTGGCTATATTTCAGTGAAGATCAGATGAATCTTGGTGCATAGGTGCTGATACCAACTTTTTTCTGCAATTAATAACCAAGTAATCACAGTTTGAACATTACATTGCTGGAAAATTATTAGGAGCTCCTTCTGTGTTAAAGCAAGAAACTGACTGAATCGAATGTTTTTTTCTTATCTGGGTGTATCAGATATAGTTTTCATGTTTCACATCGAATATAACAATGGCTTCAAGAGATGGTGCTCCAAGTCATGGCTAAGCAGAGTTATCCTAGTTTGAAGGAAAATTTCAACAGAGATTCCAAAATTGCACTGTCAAATCATCAGTGCTCTTACCCTAGTAGTCACAAATCTTTGCAGTCACTGTCACAAGTAGTCATAGATGCAGTTGTAGTAACATTAATAGTAGTGCAGTTGCCCTGAAGTTTTAGCTTAATAGCCTTAGCCATTAATAAGCCATTGCAGATACACACTTTTGATTTTTTTGCTTTACAAATTATTTTGGAACAAGTGGGAGATAAGATAAGATATTTATTTCAAAAAATGACTATCACAGACCCCGAAGGGCCGAATTCGCATTTCGGGGTCATATAATAAAAAAACCCATAGAAATAGCACAACAACTAAAAAACTGGCTAAACAATGCCAAAAACAACAATATCAGAAAGGCAAAGCCATTCATTAGTCTAAAAAACAAAAAGTTTAAAATTTAAGAAATTTGAAAAGGCACAAACTAAAAAAAAAAAAAAATTGAGATAAAAATAGTGTTAAAAAGGTTTAAAAGAGAGTATATAAAAAGGGGAGGGAACAGAAGAACCAAACCGACACAAGCATGAAAAAAAAAAATAGTGGTATATTTGATCAGTAATGAAAGGGACAAAGGTTTTTTCATATCTGGAGGTTAAACAACGGAGGGGGGACAAGATAGAGTAGAGTAGAATATTTTTATTTATAAAACGTACATAAATAAATGTCACAAAACAGCGCACATGCCTGGTGGCATACTTTAGCGCTGAAAATATTGCCAACGAAAATACACAGCCATTTTCTAACTAAATTTTACAACAACGAAAAAGAAAATCCTGATGAACAAAATGCTTAGCATGTCATAAGATATTTCTTCACCAGTCTTAGAAAATGTCGCTTGTTGCTACATTCTCGAACTGATGCAGGAATTGAGTTCCAGATTTTTGGGCCAATGTGACGGATGCTGAATCCCGCTCTCGATGTCGGGTGAATTTCGCACGAAAAGTCTGAACGATGCGTAGTTGGATAATTATGAAATTGAGAATTAGTTGAGAAAATGCCGGAGAAATTGACAGGTAAATTACTATATTGATAATCATGACAAATACTAGAGATAGAAATTAAATGAAGTTGGTCCAAAGAGAAAATTCCTGAAGTCCCATATAGGTGACTAACTGAAGTTCTGCAATCAACATTAAAAAGAATCCTCATTGCTTTATTCTGAAGTATTTGAAGAGATTTGAAAACAGACGGAAAGGTAGATGCCCAAACCGAAATGCAATAGATAAAATATGGGTGGACTAAATAATAATAAATATATTTTAGAATAGCTTTAGGAAAAAAGTTAAAAAGACGATTTAGCATGCAAATTTTTCGGGAAATTTTTAACGACAGTGTTTTTACATAATTATGAAACGACAAATTTTCATCTAAAATAATCCCAAGATATCTGAACTGATCTACCCGTCTTAATTCAAAACCATTCAAAAAAAGAGAGAAGGTATCTGACACTACTGATCCAGTTCGCGAAAATAACATATACTGGCATTTTTTTTCATTAAGAGCTAGTAAATTCCTTGAATACCAAACAGACACAGTTAGTAACGTACTTCCAAGGTTCTGGAAAAGAACTGATAGGTCCCGGTGAGAAGCAAAAATTACTAAATCATCAGCAAACATTATAATTTTACAAAGAGGCAAACCTTCTGGCAAATCATTTATAAAAAGAATAAATAGAATAGGCCCAAGAACAGAGCCCTGAGGCACTCCGTAATTAATTGGAAAAGTTTCGGAACGGAGATCAGGAGATTTATCAACACAATCTAGTCGTCTCCCAGAACGGTAAGATGAAAAAAATTTAACAGCTTGTGTTGAAAACCCATAAGACTTTAGTTTAAAAAGAAGCAACGAATGATTTACGGTGTCAAACGCTTTTGCGACATCAAGAAAAATCGCCAACGCGTGTTGACCATCATCTAGTGAATCAATAATATTTAGTAAAAGCTCATGAATTGCCAGTTCAGTTGACTTTCCATTTATAAAACCATATTGAGACGTGTGTAAAATCTTACTATCAAATAAATATTTTTGTAATTGACTATTTGCAAGTTTTTCCAAAATTTTGCTTAAAACCGAAAGTAGAGAAATGCCTCTATAATCTGAAGGGTCAGTTGAACTCCCAGCTTTAGGTAATGCTATAACATTTGCTTTTTTTAAAAGTTCAGGAAAAACCCCATGCATAAGTGATAAATTAAAAATATGTGCTAGCAAAGGTGAAATGCTTGACGCTATTTGCTTTACGGTTTGAGCCGAAAATCCAAATTCGTCCTTAGAAAAACTCCGTTTAAGCTTCAGAATAACTTTTTCAATCTCATGAGGCTTAATCTCAGAAAAAGAAAACGAATATTCCGCATGTTGCTCATTAACTGGAACAGAAGGGGAATTCAGTTGCATATTCATAGTCAATGCAAGTCTAGAACCAATATTACTGAAATAATCTACAAAAGCATTTAAAATTTCATTGGGCTCTGTAACATTTTCCCCATTTAAAACAAGGCAATTAACACTAGTATTCTTACGACTATGAGGACGTATCTTTTCATTTATCAATTGCCATGTTTTTCTCATATCCTATTTATACTCAAAAATTTTCTATTTATAATATTTTCTCTTCTCATGTCTGATAATTTATTTTAAATTATTCATATAAATTCTTAATTATACACACGACTCAGGTGTCTGTAATTTTAAATAATTCTTAAATTTTCTATTTTTATGTTTTAACGATGCCAAAATACCTTCAGTAATCCATGGGTCAAATTTCTGCGCAAACTTTCCATGCGAAACTCGTGTTGAAGAAGCCCGATCCCGCAGTCGCATCATTTGATCAATAAAATCTGAAAACGCAGAATTTGTGTCATCTCAGCCATAAACCGAACTCCAATCATGGTCACCAATTAACTGACGTAGAACTTTACAATCAATCCATGTATATCGCTTTTTTGAATTATCCATTGTTGAATCTCGATGTTGTTTATTACTATTATTTAAATTTAAAAGAACACTCACCGGAAAATGATCTGACATATCAGACAAAATTACTGACGATTTTTCAGCATCAAATAAAACAGGAGAAAAAAATATATTATCTAATAATGTAGCTGTGTTAGCTGTAACTCTTGTCGGCAGAGAAATACTTGGAAGAAAATTAGAACACAACATCATAGTTAAAAACTCCTTATTATTTCCAACATCGAGATTCAAAAGATCAAAATTAAAATCACCCGAAATAATAACCTGTTTTTTCAAAGCTTCCAGATTTTTCAACAGCTGTTAAAAAACTTCAAAAAATATTTTTGTGTTACCAGACGGAGATCGATAAACAGACCAGAAAATAAATGGATTACAGCCCAAAGGTACAACTTCAACAAAAATAGTCTCACATAGCCCTTCATCAAATACAGACAAATCACTGATAATACTAAAAGACCAGTCATCACGAATATACAGCATCTGACCTTCTCTCGAATTCTGACACCTTGTACGTGAAATACACTTCATCCCAGGCAGATCCAACATTGTAAGGGGTGTATTAGCAGACAGAAAAGTTTCGCAAACTCCAACAATGTCTATAGGACTAGATGCAAGCAAAAGCTTCAGTTCATTGAATGCACTTTGTAGCCCCCGGGCATTTACATGTAACGATCTGATCGGTGGACAAAGGAAGTATAAATCCTTAAAGAATGGGATGGGGGGACGTTAAATTTATTCAAGAGCTTAAAGAGAGACATGGACGCATTAGCTCTACGGAAAATATCTTTCACGTGGATGTCCCACTTTAAATTAGAGGAAATTGTAACCCCAAGTAATTTAAAGGAAGACACAGAAATATCTGGGGGGGATAGGGTCGAGGAAGGCGGGAGTAGATTTCAAGAAATTTATTGTCATTATATTTGATTTAGTGGAATTTGCTTTCATATTTAGGTTCTTAGCTTCATCCAAAATGTGGGTTAGAATTTCAAGGGGGTCACTTTTAATATTCCTGTGACATACATCGAGGATCGACAAGTCATCCACGTATTTCCACCTTTGGGGGAAGTCCTTACCAATATCGTTAATCATGACTAGAAATAAAAGTGGCCCCAATAAGATTCCTTGAGGAATTCCGCAATATATAGGGAGGGGGTTAGAGAAAATATTTTTGTATTTAACAACTTGAGATCTATTTGAAAGAAACGATATAACAATATTTACTAACAGAGGATCAAGTTTAAAGTTAACCAGTAGTGAACGAATTAGGGTGGTGTGGTCAACCAGGTCAAAAGCGTTTTGGAAATCAACTAAGACAAGGTTCAGCCAAACATTTGGTTTATCAAGGTTACTTACAATGGTATGCATTAAGTGCACAAGGTAATGGGTGGTGGAAGTTTTGTTTAAGTTACCAAACTGCCGGGTGTCAATACGCGGACAAATTTCATCCTTAAGCCAGTCACAGAGGAAACCTTCATAAAGTTTGGAAAAAACAGAAGTGAGTAATGGGGCGAATGTTGGCGAAAGTCAGACTGGTGCATTTTTTAGGGACAGGTGTTATAAAACCTTGTTTCCAGCAACTTGGGGTTGAAAATATTTGATAAAGGCTCAGCAGTTTTGTCCGAAAAGGCTTTAATTAAGTCAACTGGGATGTCCAAGGGACAAATACTTGATTTTCTAAGCTTTAGAATTTTATTTATAACATCAGAGGGAGAAAGAAAGGGGAAGTAAGTATTGGGAGGAATAGTTGGACTTGAGCCAGTGAAAGGGGGGAGACTTTGCACGATGGAAGCAAGGTACACGTTCAAATCGTTGGCAGTCTTATGAGGGGGTTCAGGGAGATGAAAATCAATTTCGGAAGGGAGATATTCTGTTTCATTTTCGGCACAGCTTTATGGTTTTTGGCTTTTGGAATATTTTTATTATGAATAGCTTGACAAATTTATTTGATATTAATACTATTATTATTAATACTTTACTGCTATTATTATCATTATTAATATGAGATTATCACGTGTTATTTTATAATTGTCATATACCATTTTTATCATTACCATTTTTGTCATTTTTTCATATACCATTTTTGTCATATAGTCATTATCATTTGAGCCATAAACCATTTTTTTACCCCAATATTAACCATGCATTTTGGAGGTTTTCCAAAATCCGTCCTTGCATATACCACTCTCCCCTAAGTATGAATTTTAGTGGTTTTTTTTTTTGGTAAATAAATGACTAAAGTATTTTAGGGTATGAATAAAATAGTACATTTGTTTAATAACTTTTAAGGAGAAAATATGACTGATTTTCAAGGAAAAGTGAGGAAAAGAAAGGGGAAAGATGCAATAAGCAAATTTCTTCTTGTGTCTTGGGCTTTATTGTACCATGTCCTTCTAAGCCACCTTAATCCATATGCCTTTTTAGGGAAAATATCCCTAACTTTTGAGGAAAGTTCTAAACAGTATCTATGATTTTATAATTTGAATACAAATTTGAAAGAAAGGTAGAGAAAAAGGATAGGCAAATTTGCTGAAAACGTGTCTTGTATTGTGCATGCCACATACCCCTACAATCCACATTATTGCATACCCTTTTTCAGGGAAAATACATAACTGCCTGCATTGAAGAGATAAAGCAGGAGCTCAGACAAGATAATCTGTCAGTGAAATGCAATGCAGTTTCAAAATTGGCCCATGTAAGTATACAATTTATTTGCTTGTATGTACTTTTTTTTATTTTTTATGTAGTATTTTTCAGTAATATGTAGTATATACTATATAGTATTTTATGTACTTTTTGCTTAATGTATGAACCAAGTCATTTTTGTGCAATGAAAAGGGAGGTATCACCTTCAATGACTCTTCCGATCTTCTAGGACTCTTGGTTTTATACAATCACCCCTGGGAAAAACTTAGGCCATTGAAATGTATATATATATATATATATATATATATATATATATATATATATATATATATATATATATATATATATATATATATATATATATATATATATGTATGTATATATATGTATATATATATTCATTAACGCATTATAGAGCCGGT